>NC_133382.1:13652055-13845105 GCF_049309525.1 Garra rufa
AATGTCTCTTTAGAAATGCTAAAGAATGGGTATCAAATTTTGTGACAATATCTCATTCCATTTTCTAAGCATGACTGTACTGAGTTACAGTTCTATACAATAGTTAATAGTAATTGCTCTTGAAGCAAATACAATGGATCAAAAAATAAGTTGTGACTGTGGCTAACAACTTTTTTCCTCTTTTCTTTATTTTTGTTAGTTGTGAAGTCATAATTGTGAGATATGAAGTCACAATTATCTTTTTTTATATACTTGAAAACAGGCTTACACTGCTTTTGATTTTAATGCAAAACATGATAGCCAACATATTTTTGGGGCCAAAAGTCAAATGGTCCTACTTGATGGCACTGTTAACCTTGTCTAATAGTTACTTGATGCAATTAGGAATCAAAGCTGTAGTCACTTGCATAGCTATAGTAACCAATTTGGTTATTTCTCATTATTTGGCCCAATATTATTTGACTATGTACACGTTTAGCAGGAGTAATGCAGAAATTTGAGCCCTGTGGAACTCTGCACCCAATAATAGCAACAAGCTTTGTGCTTTTGGTACTTTTAAGTCTCAGCTTTCAAAATCTGTCGGTTTTATAGCAAAATACAAACAATGTGTTTTGCAATAATGTTTTTCACGCTCTTTAATGTGGGGGTCAGATCACTGTATTCATAAGAATCAATCTTTTTATTACAATGAGACATTAGTTTTATTAAATTATACTGTTTTCTCGTGTGGCCTCGCAGATTAGAATTTAAATGCAGTTTTTGAAAATTGAAATGAAAATTTATGCTCATTGGTTCAAAAAACTAAAATATAAAATTTAAAAAAGGGGCAGAAAGTATTGCAAAAAGAGCATTAGGCTACATCTAGTCAGAGGCCAAAAAAATTTCCCTTTTTAGAAGTCTTGTACATACAACCTTAAACCAAGGCACTTAGACACACACACACTAATTTTCCTCTCTTTTGCATTTCACCTCTGCTCTAGCTTGTTTCCTAGTCTAGCTAGCTTTCTAACAGACCTAGCATTGTACTGTGAATACAGGCCCGGTTCTATGGGGGTGCTAGAACGAAAATGAAATCAATATATCAAATTAAATCAATAGCACCCTCAGTTAAAGCTGTAATAATGGCATTTTATTGCAGATTTAGCTAACAATCTAGTGTGTTATGGTTTGCGCTCTGCAGGTCGTTTTCTGTTTCAACGTGTTTTTGCTGCATTGAGCAATGTAGCCAATCACACATCTGTTGATTTCTTGAATCAGAGGCGTTAAATTAGAATCCAATCACCGCTCAAATCACTCAAAAGTTTTTGTTGTGGTAACGTTATTGTGTTCAGCATGAATCATCTCATTATAACAACATACACGTGATGTAAAAAGAGATTCGAACTTCATTGTTTATAACGTAGCCTATTTTTGTGAGATTGCACTATATATATATATATATATATATATACAGTACAGACCAAAAGTTTGGACACACCTTTGAACCAAAGTTTTCTTTATTTTCATGACTATGAAAATTGTAGATTCACACTGAAGGCATCAAAGCTATGAATTAACACATGTGGAATTATATACATAACAAAAAAGTGTGAAACAAATGAAAATATGTCATATTCTAGGTTCTTCAAAGTAGCCACCTTTGCTTTGATTACTGCTTTGCACACTCTTGGCATTCTCTTGATGAGCTTCAAGAGGTAGTCACCTGAAATGGTTTTCACTTCACAGGTGTGCCCTGTCAGGTTTAAAGGAGAACTCCGGTGTGATATTGACCTAATGTGTATTGAATCATGATACCGAGTGTGAACGTACCTTGCATATCTCATCTCGGTTTGTGTCCTGCTGTCCGAAATCTGGGGTCAGTTAGCCGATGCTCACAACAGGTTGTCAATGAGAGTCAACAGGGCATCGAAGAAGCCATGTAAATAAATCACTGTTTTACGCCATTTACGAGGCACAAAGTAGCTCCACACTTCATTGGTAGACTTCCAAGGGCCCTGACATTTAAAACGAGACATTGAGAACTCAGAAAAAGCACCGGTAGTTTATTTACAAGCAGATTTATACAGACATTTTCCACCAGGAACAGACCGGTCACCGCCATCTTAAATGTAGTCAAGATAAGTCGAGTGTCGAGCACGAAGGAAACTACAACCTGATACGTTGATAACCTGATAAATTCCTTGGGGCTCGACACTCGACTTATCGTGACTAAGTTCAGGATGGCGGCGACCGGATTTTCTTTTCCAGGTACTGTCTGTATAAATCTGCTTGTAAATAAACTACCGGTGCTTTTTCTGAGTTCTAAATGTCTCGTTTTAAATGTCAAGGCCTTTGGAAGTCTACCAATGAAGTGTGGAGCTACTTTGTGCCTCGTAAATGGCGTAAAACAGTGATTTATTTACATGGCTATTCCGATGCCCTGTTGACTCTCATTGACAACCTGTTGTGAGCATCGGCTAACTGACCCCAGATTTCGGACAGCTGGACACAAACCGAGATGAGATATGCAAGGTACATTCACACTCGGTATCATTCACGGATTCAATACACTTTAGGTCAAAATCACACCGGACTTCTCCTTTAATAAGTGGGATTTCTTGCCTTATAAAATATATATATATATATATAAAGGTATAAGGTTAGAGCACCCTCACTAATTTAAGAAGCACCTGAGTGAATATTGATATCAATATAATTTGATCTATAGAAAGTCCTGTTGTCTGCGTCTGTCAGTTTGAACTTAGATGTACAGTAGGTTAGTCATTTCAAGCCGCACCCCAAAATTTAATTGCCTTATATCTTTTCTATCGTTTGACTATTAAAAATTATTTTCATAACTTTTTGTCACAATGGTCTCATACCAAT
Source organism: Garra rufa (assembly GCF_049309525.1). Lineage (NCBI taxonomy): Eukaryota > Metazoa > Chordata > Actinopteri > Cypriniformes > Cyprinidae > Garra > Garra rufa. The sequence continues at coordinate 13,654,921 of NC_133382.1, forward strand.
TCTATGTGGGTCTGTCAAATGCCATAAAAAGAGCTAGGAAAAAGAGGGTTTACAGAAGATTCAAAAGGATTTTTTTTAACATCGTTTCATATATTTTTAAGTGAAATTATTGATATTCTTAAAGGGATAGTTCACCCAAAAATTACTGAGCAATGATGATCATCATTTACTTACCCTTAAAGGATTACTTTCAAAATAAAATTGTATAATTTACTCACCCCCGTGTCATCCAAGATGTTCATGTCTTTCTCTCTTAAGTCGCAAGTAAATTAAGTTTTTGAGGGAAACATTTCAGGATTATTCTCCATATAGTGGACTTCAACAGTGCTCAACAGATTGAAGTAGAGCCCTTCGCGGGACTGTTTTCTTCATCCCGCTCCCGCCCGCGCCCGCCGAATTTCTGACCATTACCGCCTGCTCCCGCAACGTGTGTGTTACACTCCCGCCCTCTCCCGCAATATGTATGTTCACTCCCGCCCGCACCTGCAAAACTCTGAGAATTTATTCCCGCACGATAATAGAGATGCATTGATTTTGTGTCTTCTCCCGTCCCGCAGGAAAAATAAAAACTTATTTGTATTGCTATTATTAAAGAGATTCATATTTGTTTCTTTCCCTGGCCTGCATGTCTTCTGACGCACTGGTAGGGAAGATGAATAGTAGCCTGGGCTATCGGGGACATCTAAAACGCTTAGGCTACCGCGCATTTCTTTAGACTTCAAGTACTTTGATTTTGGCTATTGAAGTATTCCATAGGCTTGATTGGTCCTGGTGTAAATGTGCAGAAAGCATGTCTGAAAGCAGCTAGCCTATGAGAACACAGAAAGACAAAACACACAATACATTTGAATATAATTTCGTTTTTATCAAAAACGTTGCACCATCACACGGCACATAAAAATAGACTGCTTTGCAAAAAAATACAATGATAAACTACATGAAAACAGCAGTTTTGCAATTATTAACCATTTGTTGACAATGACATCTCCATCATGTCCCGCAGTGTTTTTTTTAGCCGCCCATTCCCGCCCGCAGCAAAGTTCAAACCGCCCGCTCCCGCGAGATTTGCGTTGGGTCCCAATCCCAATGCAGCCCTCTAGATTGAAGGTTAAAAATGCAGTTTCAATGCAGCTTCAAAGAACTCCAAACAGAACCAGCCGAGAAATAAGTGTTTAATCTAGCGAAACAATCTGTCATTTTCTAAAAATAATAAAAATGTATATACTTTTCAACCTCAAATGCTCGTCTTATCCAGCTCTGCAATGCGCATGTGTACACTGTGCACTCCATTTTAAGAAAGTTAGAGTAGGTTAAAAAATCACATCTTATTTTCTCCTCTAACTTTAAAATCGTCCTACATCGCTGCAGAGGTACCAACCTAGTGTTTACAAAGTGAAAGTGCAAAGAAGGTCAAACAGCGATGTCGGACAATTTTGAAGTTGGAGGAAAAAAAATAAGATGGGAGTTTTTCACCCTACCCTAACTGTCTTGAACGGGAGTGCACAGAGTACGCAAGTGCATTGCAGAGCTTGACACAACTAGCATTTGAGGTTAAAAAGTATATCAATTAAATTTGTTTTAGAAAATTACTGATTTTGCTAGATAAGACCCTTATTCCTCTGCTGGGATTGTTTAGAGTCTTTTGAAGCTGCATTGAAAGTACATTTTTACCTTTCAATCTGTTGAGCACCACTGAAGTCCACTATATGGAGAACAATCCTGGAATGTTTCCCTTAAAAAAACGTAATTTCTTTACGACTGAAGAAAGAAAGACATGAATATCTTGGATGACATGGGGGTGAGTAAATTATCAGGAAATATTTATTCTGGAAGTGGAGTAATCCTTTAAAGTGCCCCTATTATGCCATTTTAAAGGTAGTTAATATTGTTGTAATAGTCTCTTAAAACAGGTTTACATGTATGCAAGTTCAAAAAACACTTTAGTTTTCTCCAAAATTAGATTTATTTTTACCCCGTTTCTAAATGATTCGTAAACGACTCGTGTGAAGCAGTTCGAAGAATCAGTCTCTCTAAACCCCTCCTTTCCGTGAGCCCTCACTGCTGTGATTGGTCAGATGGTGCAGTCCTTTTGGATTGGTCTACCGCTACAGCGCAAAACGAAACGCCCATTGGCATAACTGAATGACAGCTGTGGAGACCTGTCAATACATAGAAAAGATAGCCTCGATTTTACCCTATCAATTCGAGCCGGAGTCTGACGATGAAACGGTTGAAGTGGCACATCGACAAGAAACTGTTTTGCAAGCACGACCGGAGCAGGACGTTTCTCAGTGGGTGTCATATGTTAACTGTGGACAGTGTTTGCAATTTGCTTTTGTAAGCGAACCGGGCACACCTCTACGTTGTGAACTTCAACACTGTACAATCCATAACACTGCGTTAAGCCATCGTTTATCATTATCATTACTTAAACTAATAAGGCAGACAGACAGTCAAGCTGCATCAATCACAAGACTTTTTAGACTACATTGCACTCACAGCTGAACAACAGAACTACAGAAACGCAAGTTAGCCGCTTACCAAGACATGTGCGGGGTTGTTACACACCATAACGTACACAAAGACGTATTTTGAACGATCGCTAGAAAATACAATTATTAATCATACTTACAGGTAGAAGTTCAGAGGAGCAAGCCGGTCCAAATAAACTGGGCACTGATCCATTTTTTAAAACCAAGCATTTGGTGAATCTCGCGTTGTAACGTTACTCCCCAAGATTAGAAAAGCAGTCATCAGTAAAATGACGCGAACACAACACAAGATTGGCATTGGACTGCTGAGGTGTTGAAAAAATTAATGTTAACCACTGATAGTTTCATCTTTTGGAAGGGCATATAAAACAAATTCACTCTCACAGGCTGTCACAGCGCAGGGCGTCTTCTTGACATGATGTAATCCACGTGAAAATGGTAGGCCTGCTGTTTGTGGGCGGGCAAGTTGTTCGCGAAATTGAATGTGGGCGGACATTACGCAAATGTGTAGCTCGTGACGTGTGGCCGTTACAGAAAAAAGATTCGAATTGCTGACGACTCGTTTAGGCGAATGTGAGCCGACTCTTTTTTTTGATAGACAAAAACTTTATTTATAGTGCACTGTCGGCGTCACAACTTTGCAGATAGTTTATGTTCACATACAGCTACATGACACACTACATGAAATATCATATTTGAAAAGGCATAATAGGGGCACTTTAAGTTGTTCCAAACTTGTAAGAGTTTGTTTCTTCTGTTGAATATAAACAGTTGCTGGCCCTCATTGACTTCCATATTATGGAAAAAATACTATGAAAGGTCTAGTAGACTAGCAGCTGTCTAGTTACCAAAATCTTTTTGGTGAACTATTCATGTAAGAAACTGGGCCAATAGAAGACAAAAAAGGGAATAAATATCAGTACAAATAAAATAGGGATCTAGTTAGGGATACACCAACGGCACTGATTGCTATCAGCAGATGTTTGTCCTTGCATGGATAAGACCTTGAACACAGTCTTGAAACTAAGATAAAGTATATTCATTAACATAATATTAAATATTTTGAGCAATATGAGTAATATGTTGATGTTTGAGTTTTAATGCGTTAGCTATGGTAATATAGAAGTATAGAAAAATACTGTACTATACTACAAAACCATCATCACATCGCTACAGGCGTTCCACCAGCACAGATGCGCATGGTTAGCTTACCGTGTCAAGAAATCCATGGTGAGAAGTGTTTGTAATTGTTTTGTGTTAAGCTGTGCTTAAGAAAAAGCAGTTAGAAGCATTCCAGGGTGTGATTTGCTACATAATTGGCAGTGAGTGACAGGTTTAGCAAGCTAAAATGAGGTATTGTAATACTCCTACATTATGGGCTTTGTGTTTATTCAGAACTTAAACAGTTTCATTTTTTTCCCTCAAACACAACAGTTGACCCAAATTATGAAGGTGAATTTGACCCGGCATCCAAGAGCTTAATATTTTCTCATTCAAACTGTATAATTTTATCTGTAATGCAATTCAAAAGTACATTTATCTGTATTTCTGGTGCCTAAATTCATTGAAAAAGCAAGACATGAGAACTTTGCTCTTTCTTTACAGAACTTGTCCTCATATAGGAAAAGCTATTAAGAATATGATCCCTCATTGGCTATCATCTGCGTCTCTACATTATCCCATTGGATCTCAAGTGTGTTTGCAGCTCTCATCAGACGTTTGGACATCAGAATTGCAAGTGTGAGAGAGTCGAATGCCTATGATAGGACACAGCGGAAGATCCAAGCCGAAGCCACAGTCTTTGTGGTGTCAGAAGGGTTTGTGAAGGCGTTGAGAGTCTTGACTTTAAAGATATGGCAGAGCATGCTGAGCTGCTATCAGAGATGGCAACTATCGGCCGTCTCTCAGCCACCGAGCGCCTTAAGCATGCGCAGAAGAGACGGGCACAGCAGCTGAAAGGCTGGGCTCAGATGGAAAAGGACAGTGCCCGTAGTCAAAAGGGCAACCAAAAGGGAGATGGGGTGAAGAAAAGCAGAAGGGTGACCTTCAACACTAGTGTGACGTTACTGGAGGCTGCAGCCAGGAATGACATAGAGGAAGGTAAGAGTAAAGGACTATCAATATTGCACGTGTTTAGTTTATTACAATGGCTGTTGAAAGTCCACACATCGCTGAAAACTTCAGGTTTTCGAAATGTAAAAAATAGTCCAAGGTAAAACATGCTAGATCTTTATCCACCTTTAATGTGACATTGAAAGCAGTTATATTTTAGTTTTCCATGACCATTTTATACTTGTCTCTTATTCAAAACATATTTTTTTGCTATTCTGCCTCTGAGACTTTCATGCAAATGCCCTGTGATTTGGTTACACTGTGCCTTTTTTACTCTGCAAATCAAAAAAAGATTAGCTGACTTCCAGAATAAAAATTTACTGATAATTTACTCACCTCTATGTCATCCAAGATGTTCATGTCTTTCTTTCTTCAGTTGAAAAGAAATTAAGGTTTTTAAGAAAAACATTCCAGGATTTTTCTCCATATAGTGGACTTTAGTGGTGCCCAAAAGGCTCTACACCAGGGCTGCTCAACCCTGTTCCTGGAGATCTACCTACCTGCAGACTTTTGTTCCAGCCCTGCTCCTACACAGCTGTCTGTAATTATCTAGTGCTACTTAAGAGGTTAATTAGCTGGTTCAGGTGTATTTGTTCAGGGTTGGAGCTGAACTCTGTAGGATAGTAGATCTCCAGGAACAGGGTTGGGCACCCCTGCTCTACACGATCCCAGCCGAGGTATATGGGTCTTATCTTACAAAAACGATAACTTTCTAAAAATTATTTTAAATTGATATACTTTTTAACCACAAATGCTTGTCTTGCACTAGCACTGGGATGCGCATGCTTGTCTTTACGCATTGCGTAATCATGTTGGAAAAGTCAAATGTGGTTAGTTCTTCGTAGGGTAAGCGAAAAAACTCCATCTCATTTTCTCCCCCAAAATCAAAATCGTCCGACATTGTTGTTTTAACTTAATTTTTTTTGTAAAGGGCGTTTGACTTTGTTCCCATGTTCACTTTGTAAACAATGGGTCCGTACTACTGCCTACGTCACATGTTTTCCTCAAATCTTAATTTCTTTTCGACTGAAGAAAGAAAGGCATTAACTTCTTGGATGATATAGGGGTGAGTAAATTATCAGAATTTTTTTATTCTGGAAGTGAACTAATCCTTTAACAAAAATAAAATCAATTATAAAATAAATTACAGTATTTTAAAAAGAAGTTGGCAGGTAGGCTATAAAAAATGTACAAATGTCAAAATAATTCACACATTTGGACCACATTTTGTAGGGCCAATCATTTCAATAATCTGTGCTCATATACATACTCACAGTTTATAAACTGTATTAACAAATGTGTACACAGTGCTTTCTCCACATTTTGTAATGTTACAGCCTTATTTCAGAATGGAATAAAAAATATTTTTCTCAATTGTACAAACAATACCCCATAATGACAACGTGAAAGAAGTTTGTTTGAAATTTTTGCAAATGTATTACAAATAAAAAAACTGTAATTTGGCACCAATTACAGCATGAAGTCTTTTTGAGTATGATGCTACAAGGTTGGCACACCTATTTTTGGGCAGTTTCTCCCGTTCTTCTTTGCAGTACCTCTCAAGCTCCTCCAGGCTGAATGGGGAGCATTGGTGACATTTCAGATTTCTCCAGAGATGTTCAATCGGGTTTAAAAGGATAGTTCACCCAAAAATGAAAATTTGATGTTTATCTGCTTACCCCCAGGGCATCCAAGATGTAGGTGACTTTGTTTCTTCAGGAGAACACAAACGATTTTTAACTCAAACCGTTGCAGTCTGTTAGCCAAATAATGGCAGTGGATGGGCACCAAACCTTTAAAAGTAAAAAAAACATGCACAGACAAATCCAAATTACACCCTGCGGCTCGTGACGATACATTGATGTCTTAAGACACGAAACGATCGTTTTTTTGTGAGAAACTGAACAATATTTATATAATTTTTTACCTTTGATACACAGCCACGTCCAGCTGTGCCGAGCGCGAGCTCATCATCCGGCTCGAATATGCTGTGAATACTTTCCGGATGCACTGTAAATTATAAATTGAAGGTTTAAATAAAAAAAAGATATTTTAGTATTTAAAGAAATTGTTTAAAACTATGTAACTAACTAAAACTAAACTAACTTACAGTGTATTTAGTTCGCCTAGGAATCATGTTTTCTCAAATACAGCCCAGGCAATACTAGTTGTACATAAAGTGCATGGAAATAATAAATAAAAACTTGTTGATTGTGATAGACATTTATTCTGCTCATGCTTTGTGAATCAGAACTCTCCGAGCTGCTTCTTAGTGCTGACTTTCTTGTTGTATAACAGAGATTGTTGTTAAATGGATAGTTAAAAAATCGCAATTCTCTTATCATATTATCTTATCTTATTATTTACTCATCCTCATGTTGTTCCTGTATGACTTTTTTCTTTGCAGAACATTTAGAACATTGGGTTCAAACAACATTGAATCCTTTTGACTTCCATTGTGTATATACAAAAACACTGCAACATTTTTCAAAACTTTCTTTTGTGTTCCACAGAGGAAAGAAAGTGAAAATGAAAATTCTGTCATCACCAGGGTGGAAAAATTATGACAGATTTTTAATTTGTAGCTGAAATATCCCTTTGTCATAATTTATCCAAAATGTTAATAGTTTGTAGTTTTAGTGACCTAAGAGTATTTTTGTCTTTTGGCAGTACGACAGTTGCTCAATAATGGAGTCAGTCCAGACTTGTTCAATGAGGATGGACTCACTGCACTTCATCAGGTAAATGCTCATAAACACAAACAACGCACACAGACAGGCTGCAAAACAACAAGAACAACAGCTCATTTGAGTCTGTTTCATCTTCTAAACATAAATATACGAAATCATAATGTTTGGTCTCTGAAGTGTAGACCTCAATAGACTTTATTTTATTAAAAAGTTGGCGTCTGAAAAGTCTGCCAACACTTATTAGCCACACAGAAAAACAACTAAAAAATGCTGATTAAGAAGGCAAATGTTGATCGATATACTGACCTTGGCAATATATTGGTAGACCACTACACTAGTCAGTTAGTTGCTTGTTGGATGACCTTTTGATTAGTTGATCGTCTTGTCACATCCTTACTCTTGAATCACATTTTTCACAGACAACAATTTACATAACTCTTGTTTCTTTACAGAGCTGCATAGATGATTTTTTGGATATAGCACGTTGTCTTCTAGATGCGGGTGCAAATGTGAATGCGTGTGACAGTGAGCTGTGGACTCCTTTACATGCTGCGGCCACCTGCGGACATACTGACCTCGTCCAGCTACTGATAGAAGCGTGAGTCTCAATTATAATTCATTTATTGTGCTGATACACAACTTTTATTCTTTTTATAAATATATAAACTGTTATTGCTCTATAAATAGTGTGTTCCCTGTGATACAGACGGTCTGATTTCATGTGTTCAGGGGTGCAGATCTGTTGGCAGTGAATGCAGATGGAAACATGCCTTATGATCTGTGTGAGGACGAGGCTACGCTAGAGCTCATAGAGATGATCATGGCAGAACAAGGTGAGGGTTGCCTATAATGTACCTACTGTTGAGCTAAATCAAACCTCTTATGACCAATGTTGTGGAACATTGCTTTTAAAATATACATTATTTCGATGCTTCTGACAAACAGTAACTCATCTTTTCATCTAGAGTAATTCATAAGATACATTGTGTTATATTTACTTTTAAAGAGTAAAAAAAAGCTGAAAACTTTTTATAAAACTGGTAATTCACAGGTCATTCTGGTATTAAGGCATCAATATTTTCACACTTTGAGCAACCCACAGTTTAAAAATTGCATTAGCTGTGTTCTATGCAGCATCTGCACCAGCAAGAACTATCATAAATGTGTTTGTATAATTACACTTCCAGGACTTGCGTAAGTATTCATACCCCTTAATTTTTTTTTCACTTTTTGTTATGTTGCTGCCTTATGTTAAACTGATTTAAATAACTTTTTTCCCACATCAGTCTACACTTCATGCACCATAATGACAAAGAAAAAAAATTGTCACAACTTCATACGTTTATTAAAAATTAAATAAGTACATTGCCCGAATACTTCAAATACAATCCAAAGAACTACAGTATCTCGAGCTAATTCCCTGAATTCCTCGAATACTTATATAATCCAATACTTCCCAGAAGTATGGTGACGACGTCCCGTCAAGAAGCTACTATCACTACCTCAATCACACATGAGCACACAGGTCTTTAGCATCTATACACTCTCACCGCCCTTCTCAGCTGTACGCTGTTACCTCAGCCCGAGGACGGCTCTATAGTCTTCCAACACTATCACTGTTTTTGTGGTGGTCTTTTGAGCATAGAATCTTTAGTACTCCTATCCCTCAGCTGCGCAGCATATACTAGACACCACTCCCAAGTTGCTCTTTGCAGGAATGAAAGTTTTATTCTCGGCCGGGAGCCCACTGGTCACAACAACCAAGAGAGACTCCTGAACAGAAAGATGCAAATACATTTATACCTTGTAGTTGAGCAAAAATCAATATCACTCAAGTCTTCTTCACTGTAATTGGTTATACTGATCTGGTCATTGGTTTGTCATATGACTTAGTTCTACTGTTTTAAGCACTTTTTGGGTAAGTATAGATTCTTTAATCATGGAGACATGGTCTTTGATCAGAGCATCCTTAGTCTGCGCTTTTCTGAACAAGCCTATATTAAACATACCTTTGTATTCTAAGGCCATTAAATAAAAATTTCCATCATGTTTAATTGGGTTCAGCTCTTCCGATAAGACTAACGGAGACTACATGTTTCTGTGAACCTTCAATGCAGCAGATTTTTCCCTAGAAGTGTGGCTTGATGCAGTCCTGTCTTTGAACTCTACAGGCAGTTTTTTTTTTCACTTGAGAGCTAGGTTTTTGCTCTGATATGTGTTTTCAGTTGTTAGACCTTTTATTAAGATGTTTGTGCCTTTCCAAAACATACTCATTTAATTGAATTTGCCACAGGTAACTTCACTCAAAGTGTAGTAACATCTACAAGCAATATGAATGCTCCTGAGCTAAATTTGAACTGTCCCAGATAAGGGTATGAATACTTATGCAATGGAATCATTTAATTTTTTTTTATTTTAATATATTTGCAAAGATGTTAGAAACCTGTTTTTTTTCTCTGTTGAGTACACAGTTGGAAGAAAATAACACTCATTTATGTTCAGGGCCAATTTTAATACAAATCTATACAGGAAATTAATGGTTTGACACAAACACTTGCTGTTATTCATATGTTTGTATTTAGGGATTACTCAGGAGAGAATTGATGAATGTCGTGGCGCCAAGGAGAGAGTTATGTTGTCTGACCTTCAAGAGATGGTTGCGAGCGGAGCTGATTTGAATGTGAAGGACGAGCAGGGGGCCACTCTGGTAAGACATACTGTAGAAGTGCTGGTAGCCAGGATGGTAATTTATAATGTTACCAAAACTGAAGATCTTGTGTTTTCTCTGTGTAGCTCCATATAGCAGCTGCTAATGGATACACGTCAGTCGGGGAGCTGTTGCTGGAGCACAGAATATCTCCTAATGACAGGGACACTGATGGTTGGACACCGCTACATGCTGCCGCCTGCTGGGGACAGGTGATTATTGACACACAAGAGAGTTTAGTGCATGGGCAACAGCACAGTTGCATAGTTGCATTTTTCCATCCTAAAGAAAATCGGACCAGAAGTGTTTATGATGGTTCAGGGGCATATATAGATTTCTGTTTAATAAAAAGATTCATAATAAGTTAATTGGCAAAACACATTGGGTTTAAAAGCAGAATTGATGTTGATTGTGTCTTTCCTATCTTTTAGATCCAGATGGTGGAGCTGCTGGTAGCTAATGGTGCAAATTTAAATGCCAAGTCTGAGCTGGATGAGACGCCTCTGGGTATGACACATCTCGAATGTTTGATTAGGAGTAACTTGACTGCAGGCTTCATAATACTTTTTATTATTTTGTAGATGTGTGCACTGATGAGGAGGTCAGGGCCAAAATGATGGAGCTGAAACACAAACACGATGCCATCATGAAGGGTCAGGACAAACACAAGAACACATTGCAGAGACGAGTGTCCAGCACTGGCAGCAGAGGGTGAGGATAGCTTTCTATCTATATAAAATCTTGTTTGTAAATTTAAAGGATTACTCCACTTCCAAAATAAAAATTTCCTGATAATTTACTCACCCCCATGTGATCCAAGATGTTCATGTCTTTCTTTCTTCAGACATTAAGATTCTTTTTAGGAAAACATTAAAAGATTTTCCTGCATATAGTAGACTTCAATGGTGCTCAATGGGTTGAAGGTTAAAAATGCAGTTTCAGTATAGTTTCAAAGGGCTCTACATGATCCCAGCCAAGTAATAAGGGCCTTATCCAGCAAAATGATCAGTTATTTTCTTAAAACAAATAAATAAATAAAATAAAATTTATATACTTTTTAACCAAAAATGCATGTCGACCCAGTGTTTAAAAAGTGAACGTTCAAAGAAGGTTAAAACGGCCTTTAAAAAAACTGCAATGCAGGACTATTTTTATTGAACCGGAGTGCACAGAGTACACATGCAATGCACAGAGCTAGACAAGATGAGCATTTGTGGTTAAAAAGTGTATAAATATATATATTTTTTAATGAAAATAATGAGTTTGGTTAGATAAGACTCTTATTCCTCGGCTGGGATCGTTTAGAGTCCTTTGAAGCTGCATTGAAACTGAATTTTTAACCTTCAGTCTGTTGAACAGCATTGAAGTCCACAAAATGGAGAAAAATCCTGGAATGTTTTCCTCAAAAAACTTTAATTTCTTCACGACTGTTTTGGCTATTTTGGATGACATGGGGGTGAGGAAAAAAAAAAGTAACAGAAATCTTTGCTCCTGAATACTGTAATTAACATTCTTTTTATAGTAGATAATTGTGTTAATCAGTAATGAACTTAATGTACAATTAATTGTGATAATAAAAAACTCTCTAAAACTGTTTGTTTAAACTTTTTGTGTGTTTTTTGTTTATAGTAAAGTAGTTAGGCGCACCAGTGTGAATGAGCGCAGCAGTCTGTACCGCAGAGAGCATCAAAAGGAAGCCAAAGTGTGGCAGGAGAGGGGAAGACAGACAGATGCCCTGGATGATGATGAAGACAGACAGACTGATGCAGAACTGAACCTGCACGCTGCACTGGTGAGAAATTACCTTAAAAACATTGATAAAACTTTACAATAAGGTTCATTATTTAACATTAGTCAAGTACATTAGTTAACATGAACTAAGAATGAACAATACTTCCACAGAATTTATTAATCTTAGTTAATTTCAGCATTTACTAAGTCATTGTTAAAATCAAGTTGTGCTTGTTAAAATTACTTAATGCACTGTGAACTAACAAGAACAAACAATGAATGACTATTTTATTAACTAACATTAACAAAGATGAATAAATAGTGTAATAAATGTATTTTTCAAAGCTCCTTCATGTTAGTTATACATTAACTAATGTTAAAAAATGACACCTTATTGTCCAACACTAGGTGGCTCTATAATGTTTTTTGATTACAACTCCAAAACCTTCTATTGCCTGGAATATTTTTGATATCACATAGATAGATATCCCATGGTCATATGGATTTAAGTTTTCATCTGTATTTTTACATTTTTATAAACTTGAACTTGTTGGCCAAAACATTTGCGCATGTGGCCCATAATGACTAATTAGCTTATATCTTATGAACACAATGTTTAAACTTCACTAAGCTTGGTGCAAATTAACAAAAGGATATTTTGAGGAAATGTGCCAAATTTCATATACTTCTATTGCTAGGGAGTATAACTAAAGTATGTGCACATCTAAAACTTTAGGCAGGTGCTCGATCACATGAAACACCTTACTGTCAATAAACAAAAATCAGCACACTGCCACTAATGCTCTTAAAAATCACTTTATTAAAATCACAAAGTTTCGACCCTAAGCTCTTCAGGCAAACAAGTGATCAGAAGAGTACAATTTTATATATATATATATTGGTTATTGTTCTGTGGTGGGTTTTTTTTCTCTTTGTTTTCGGTCATTGGATGATTGGGTAATTAGTTTGATGAATCGTATCTGGTGTGATAGATCATGTTGATAATTTTTTTTACTTCTGATCACTTGTTTGCCTGATGAAGACCTTAAGGTCCAAATGTTGTGATTTTAACAAACTGAATAGTGTGTTGGCAGAAATACAACCAGAAATACCAGAAATTACAATAAAAATTTAACTGTACAGTATACGCAGGATAATATTTTGTAATATTTTCCATTTCCCAACTGCTGCAAATTGCTGCCTTTGGCTGTATTGAGTTTAATGATTTTGCAAAGAGTAGAATGATCGTGTAAAGCACAAACTAATCACGTTTTGTTGCAATTATGTTTTTGTCTTATACAGTATCTCACAAAAGTGAGTACACCCTCTCACATTTCAGCAACCATTTTAGAATATCTTTTTTTTTTTGCAGAGGACAATACTATAGAAATGAAACTTGAATATATTTTAGAGTATTTAATGTGCAACTTGTATAGCAGTATAGATTTACTGTCCTCTAAAAAATAACTCAACATACAGCCATTATTGTCAAAACAGCTGGCAACAAAAGTAAGTACACCCTAAGTGATAACAGCAATATGTTGTTTAACCATGCAAAGCCACGTGTCCTGTTCATCATGTTAATGTTTTTGTCTGCTTGACAGGACCATACAAAGTTGTGTATCTTGTATTAGAGCAGTTAAAATTTGGTGCTTTGAGTACAATTCTCTCATAGTTAACCACTGGGTGTTCAACATGGCACCTCATGGCAAAGAACTCTCTTAAGTATTTGAGAATTAGAATAGTTGCTCTATTCTAATTCTCACAAAGATGGCCAAGGCTATTAGAGGTTCAGTAACACCCTGAAACCGAGTTACACTACAGTGGTCAGGGACATATAGAGGTTTTTCAAGACGGGTTCTATTTGGAATAGGCCTTGCAAAGGTCGATCAACAAAGTTGAGCATTCGTTCTGTGCATCAGGTGCAGAACCTGGCTTCAAAAAACAGATGCATGAGTGCTGCCAGCATTGCATTAAATGTTGCAGAAGTAGAAGGTCAGCTTGTCAGTGCTCAGACCATACGCCGCACACTGCAACAAGTTGGTTTGCACGGGCGTCGTCCCAGAAGGGAGCCTCAGCTGAAGCTGGCTCACAAGAAAGCCTGCAAACAGTTTGCTGAAGACAACTTATCCAAGGTCATGAATTACTGGAACTATGTCCTGTGGTCTGATGAGACTATAAGATTAACTTGTTTGGCTCAGATGGTGTACAGCATGTGTGGCGATGCCCTGGTGAGGAGTACCAAGAAAATTGTGTCTTGCCTACAGTCAAGCATGGTGGTGGTAGCATCATAATCTGGGGCTGCATGAGTGCTGCAGTACATTGAGGGAAACATGGATTCTATTATGTACTGTACATTTTGAAGCAGAACACGATGCCTTACCTCCAGAAACTAGGCTGAACAGCCAACATGATAACAACCCCAAACACCAAGATGATGGCTGCCTTGCTGAGGAAGCTGAAGGTGATGGAGTAGCCAAGTATGTGTCCAGACCTGAACCCTATTGAGCACCTGTGGAGCATCCTCAGGTGGAAAGTGGAGAAGCACCATGTGTCTAACATCCAGCAGCTCTGTGATGTCATTATGGAGAAGTGGAAGAGGATCCCAGCAACAACAGTCTAAATGTGACACACATACAGTAAACCCAAGTGTTGTTTGCTCCGCTGAACATAATCGCACATTTGTGATGACGTAATTTGAACGCAAACGCGCCAGGGTTCGACAGAATCAAGTTGAGTGTGCAACCAGACCAATGCTGCAGGGGGGCACCAGGAACAAGCGAGCCCAGGATCAGACCGTAGCAAATGAGCCCAGTGTATCAGCCACCTTAGGGTGTACTCACTTTTGTTGCCAGTTATTTTGACAATAATGACTGTATGTTGAGTTTTTTTCAAGGGAGAGAGAAATATATACTGCTTGATGACTCCCTCGATGAGATATACTAAAATTGTTGCTGAAATGTAAGGTGTATTCACTTATGTGAGATACTGTATATACAAAGATGTGACTTGACCATCCCTTGTGAATTTTCTTGTACTTGTCTCTTTTGGTTTAGGTGTCCGGCTCTAATGCAACCCCTGCTCCTCCATCAGAGGTCAGGGAGGTGGAAAATGGAGCTCAGGTTTTGGGCAACGGCAGCACAGCCTTATTTTCTTCCTCACTTCCAGGAGAACTCCAGGGCGGGGGCCGCAGGGACCGCAGTGCCTCCTATCAGCTCACTACGGATTCGGCTTCTGCTGGTGGGGACAGCATGAGCAGAGAGAGATCTCACCACACGCTCGCAGACCTCAAACGACAGAGAGCAGCAGCTAAACTGAATAAACATCCAGCACCTGCTATACCCCTGTCTGCAGACCCTCAAGATGAGGTCATACCTGAAGGACCCCAGGGACCCCTGGAGTCCCCTGAATTAGTACAACAGGATGTGTCCACCAGTGCAGTGTACTTTACCCAAGCTAGCGGAGATCCTCCTCTGCTGAAGCTGAGAGCACCAGAAGAGGAGACGACTAATACAAAAGAGCCATGCTGTGGACTCATGTAGAAGCAGCGGACGGACACGTTTATTTTCGTGATTGTGCAGTTCTTGTGTACTACATGGACAAACTAAAATAATCAGACAGGTACGTGGAAATGAGTTTTATGTCTAAGTCATGCTTTCTCTCACGATGGCTCATGAACTGAGTAAACTCATGTTTTCAACACTAATATGAATGATAGCAGATAAAAGAAATTTATGATGGACTATACAGCTTTCTAAGTGGATAACCGAAGAAATCAGAAAAAAGAAGACCAAAGTGCTCACATTTGAATACATTTGATGGATTAATAGAATGTTTTGCAGTATTTCACTCAAGCGTTTTATTTTAATTAGTTGTTATGGTCATTAAAGTTTCAAAGTATTGACTCTGCTCAATACATAGAGAAAAAAAACTGACACTGAGCACTTTACTTGACCAAACTTTAGTCTTCATAACTTTGATGGATATATTTGTAGAAGTATATTAATCACCAAAAAGCACATTTCAATTGCACTGATCAAAATAAAATTTTATTTCATTAGCGGTTTTGCTGCAGTCTTACAACTAGCATGCTTGCTCTTGTTATTCATTCATACCTAGTTGCACCATTTCATTATGCTTACTGCTTTCAACACCCTCATATCCCAGCATCTGTCTACATTGTTTATTGCCTTTGAGATTGAGACTTGTTAAGCTTGTTTTAATATAAATAAATAATTTGCACAAAGGTGAGTGTGCCTTCAGATAATTAAGTTTACTTCGAAACTTCACATAAGCATAAAAGCAGCATTTTTTTTCACACTTTTATTTTTGTTCATCACAATTTGTTGTAATGTATGGAAGCCAGTTTCTGCCACTAAAAAAAAAAAACAAATTTTCCCAGAATTGTGAGATGTAAACTCGCAATTTACCCTTCGCAGAGAGCTTGATTGACAGGCGATCTGACCAATCATAATGCTGAATCTGCCATTTTATCCGAAAACAAACCAGACAGGAGAGTAGATTAACTTTGATGGGCTTAAACTTGAAAAATTGTCTATTGATATCTTTCTGCAATTGGAATAAAATATTTTCTGTTCATTTATGTTTATTTCATGCTTTAAGTAAATCGAAAAGACAATCAGTTCATGTGCCGTTTAAACTGAGGCAATACAGTGATTTGTCACAACACATTAAGGAGCCACAAAACGGAATTTATTGTTTGAATTTTTTAAATGTACAAAATTTGAAAGCTAAGACCTTGTTTCATACCAGAACCTGATCTGTCTTGTCTGTCGGCACGTCGTCCGTTTCTTCTTTGCTCCGCATTGTATTTTAAAACATGAGAGCATTCAGCATTCGGCATTGTTTGTTGGACATAGCAACAGTAAGAAAAGGGTCAATTTTGAGTCAGAATTGCGTGATTTAAAGTCGAGAAACAAAGTCTTAATTGTGAGTTTTTAAACTCACAATTGCAAATTATAGTCTAATTTTGAGGGGGGAAGACATATGTTCTCAAAACTGTGAGTTTATATCACAAAACACTCAAAGACAAACTCACAATTCTGAGTAAAAAGTCAATTGTGAGATAAACTTGCAATTCTGAGAGTCAGAATTGTTAGTTTTTTTCTAAGAATTGCAAGTCTATGTATTGCTATTCTGACTTTATAACTCACAATTGTGAGTTCATATCATGCAATTCTGAGGAAAAAAGTCAGATTTGTGAGTTCATAACACCAGAAATGCGAGTTTATATCTCACAATTCTGAGAAAAAAGTTTGAATTGCGAGAGAAAAAGTCTTAATTAATCTTTTGAAACGGGCATCCATATTATGCGTCAAATAAATACAGTAAATGCTATTTGGTCTGAATACCTTCTAGCAATTCAGTGTAGAAATTTGTTTTATTTAAAAATAGAAAATAAGAATTCAACTCAAATTTTCAAATTTGTAATATTTTACTCGCATAGTGGATAGCGGATTTGTAGCTGGATTGGAATTTCTTTAATAATTTAGAGCATTAAGAGGGTTAGTTTCTAAAATGTATTCCAAAATGAGACCCTGGACCACAAAACCAGTCTTAAGTAGCACGAGTATATTTGTAGCAATAGCCAAAAATACGTTGTATGGGTCAAAATGATTGATTTTTTTTAATGCCAAAAATCATTAGGATATTGATTAAAGATCATGTTCCATGAAGATATTTTGTAAATTTCCTACTGTACATAAATCAAAACTTAATTTTTGATTAGTGATATGCATTTCTAAGAACTTCATTTGGACAACTTTAAAGGCAATTTTCTCAATACTTTTATTATTTTTTTTGCACCCCTTAGATTCCAGGGCCCGTATTCACCATACATCTTAAGGCTAAAAGCAGCTCATAACTTGCCAATTTAGGAGAAAATCTTAAAAATAGTGGGTGTGTCAGTCCTAAATTTAGGACTCCTAAATTTTTGCTCTAAAAGTATTTCACAAAGCGTTTTAGTGCTAAAACTAGCTCCTAAATCTGTGAAACATTAAGAGTAGTGAGAAGGACTCCTAAATCACTAAAACCAAATCCCAACTATCCTAAAATGGCTGTTGCTGGCAATCTGCACACATAAGTTTTCCCACTGAACTTTTTTGGTTTTGGAGGTTATCCCAACTCCAAATTTTCCTTTGATTAGATCCTTTTTTTGATTAACAGGTTGGGCAAGAAGTAACGGCTGTTCTTGCGTCCAGTTTGGTTTTCTTTTAAGTTTGCATATCTTACTATCAGCCATGATTATTCTGTTCTGTTAATAAAAAGGCTGTTTATATTCATATCAGCTAATTGTTTATGAGAAGCACACATGTAAAAGGCTAACAATCAGCTGAACATATACTTGTTTAATTAGTGACACTTAGCCTGCAATCTTTTTGAATGTGGCAACATTATATCACACTCTACAGTATTTCTATGAACAAATCTCTGACAGAGACTCCTCCCCTATAGCCAATCACTGTGTGCATAGTTAATAAGCATGCTAACATCATCCATAGCAACGAGGTCAACCCCGCCCTTACTCTCAGCTTAAGACCTCTCTCTATTCCTTAGTAAAAGTTTGTCTCAGCAGCTTTGTTAATAAGTTTTAGGAGAGAACTTTTACTGCTATTTAGGAGAACTCTTAGTGCTAAGATAAAATGTTTTGTTTTGTGAATACGGGCCCAGATTTTCAAATAGCTGTGTCTCGGCCAAATATTGTCCTATCCTAACAAACCGTACATCAATGGAACGCTTGTTTATTCAGTATAAACCTCAATTTCTAAAAAACTGAATATTATGACTGGTTTTGTGGTCCAGGGTCACAAATATGATTTGTAACATTCAGGGTCATTGCACACTGGGTCCAAAATTTTCATATGCGTTTTTTCAGATTCGTCATCTTTTCCTATCAAAATGCTTGCTACGGAGGTGAAAACGCAGAAAATCTATGACGGGCAAAGATTTCGGAGGCAGTGTGTAAATGTGATTGACAACATGAGGTTGTATTTTTTTTTTACGTGAAAATTTTGGACGAAACTTTCGGACTTAGTGTGCATTGACCCTAATTATTGTAATCTTTATACTTCTGGATTATATCTAACAAGTAATTTGATGTGATGCCAAGATGACGTAGAACAATTCACACATGTGAATCAAATATTCAAGCTGCAACCTCAAAAAAAAAATATTGAGAACTTTAATTTTTGGAGTTCTCATTTTTGCTGTAAAATGGACAGAAAGGTGTGCAGACCAAAACGTTTTATTTTTTGGGATTTATTGTATTTTCAATTCATGATTTGCAGCAAAGTGATGAAAAAAACTAATAGGCCTGTGAGATTTTTTGTTTTGTTTTCTTTTGTTTTCTTTCAGGATGGTAGAAAGTGTGATGAATGGTTTATACATTTTGTCCATTTTGAAGTTATTGAATTATCTGAACGTACACATAGCAACTAACTAAACTTGCCAGGATCAAATTAAAAGCTTACACCATTACTCCATTATTCCTTTTTTCGTTTTTATCCATGCTGAGAAAAACTCACTCTCAAAAGACAGATATGCATATGTACATGTTAGAACCATTAAATATCATCTGTATTTAATTTATGGTTTAAAAAAGGAAAAAGGAATGGACACAAAAGTACAAGAACCAGTTTGTTTTAAGATATGGTGTAAGTCACTGGTTAAGCTGTTTAGTGAGTTGTGTATTTTTTCTTCAGTGAGATTTAACTAGAAACACTTTTCGTAATGATTGGCAGAAACATGGATTACTTTCAAAATATCTGAAACTTTAGTATTTTGAGGCTTAAGTTTAATACTGCAATAATGTTACTTAAGTTAACATCTAATAGCTTTGTGTAAATAATGAACATTTTTTTTCCATGATTGCACAAGTCTTGCAGGTGCGAAATAATGTTTACCTGTTCTGATCAAGTGTTCTATTTCTGTATTGATGCTCTAGTTCTAAAATGTCAAGAAAATTTGTCGGTGTCCTAAATGCAACTGCAAAAGAGTTTTGTTCTATGAGGTTTGGCTTGGTAGATTTATTATTTTTTTCTATATTATAATAATAGCAATAATTCACAACAATTTAGCGACATCCAATCTTTGTTAACTGGAGTCTCTTTTTGTTTCAAACTATGGTCTGTAAAAATGCTTTTATTGATTTCATTGATTTTTATTATTATTATTATTTATTTAATGAACTTTGTAAACAGTTTGTGTGATGTTTAGATGTGTTAGGATGTATAGATTCAATGAAAAGCAGACACTAAATGACATTATTGAGATTACATGAGCTTTATGAAACATTTCACATTTATTAAATATATCCTGATCAATTGGGAATTATCTATAGGCAACTTTATATTCTAGAATACTTGATAAAAATGTGTCACTGGGTGCAGTGGTCTATTTGGAAGTCTATATTTAGTATAAACTGAAACACTTTTTCAGGGTTATTTATTTTGGCATTTTTTGTATATTTGAACTTGAAATTGAACTTGTGTAATCTGAACTCCATGAAATATTTACAAATATTTAATCTTGACATGCACACTGCATAAACACTTTACTAGCACTTTTCAAATTGTGAAATGCCTTAAATGTTTTTGGACATCCGTTTTGTACATTTCTATGTCATCTACTTCTGCTGTTAAATTTAACACTGATGTCTGTAAATATATTGAAAGAATAAACCAAGTTTGAATAAAGTGCATACTGAAATTGTTATAAATCAGTTCTCGAGACATTTTCAATGTTTTCATATTGAATTTGAGTTTGTCCAAAAATATAGCAAATTTTATTTGTTGTATTAAAAAAGGGGTAGATGTTGTGAACCTTCAAACTAGAAGATTTGTCTTTATAAAACCCACAACCCTTAAGTTTTAAAGCCTACAATCAGGAGTAAAATCCTAAATGTAGCCTAAACAATCTACACCATGTTGCATAACTTTAATGTCACCACAATAAACTTAGTCCTTATCTAAAATTTACCTGAAAGTTTGAGTCTAAAATCATGATTACACAGTGAGGCATAGTGAGTAGATGAATTTTCCTTTTTGGTGTGATGAAATGTCACACATAATCTCTGTTGTCCCATTTACAGTGAGGGATAAAATTATTTGATCCCCTGCTGATTTTGTACGTTTACCCACTGACAAAGAAATGATCAGTCTATAATTGTAATGGTAGGTTTATATTAACAGTGAGAGATAGAATAGCAATAAAAAAAATCCAGATAAACGCTTTTCAAAAAAAGTTAAATGAGTGAAATAAATATTTGATCCCCTATCAATCAGCAAGAGTTCTGGCTCCCATGTATCTTTTATAGCCTACAGGTAACAAGCTGAGATTAGGAGCACTCTCTTAGAGGGAGGGCTTCTAATCTCAGCTTGTTACCAGTATAAAAGACACCAATCAGATTCCAAACTCTCCACCATGGCCAAGACCAAAGAGCTGTCCGAGGATGTCAGGGACAAGATTGTAGACCTGCGCAAGGCTGGACTGGGCTACAAGACAACTTGGTGAGAAGGTGACAACAGTTGGTGCGATTATTCGCAAATGGAAGGAACACAAAATAAGTCAATCTCCCTCGGTCTGGGGCAACATGCAAGATCTCACCTCGTGGAGTTTCAATGTTCATGAGAACAGTGAGGAACTACAGCCAAGAACTACACTGAAGGATCTTGTCAATGATCTCAAGGCAGCTGGAACCATAGTCACCAAGAAAACAATTGGTAACACACTATGCCGTGAAGAACTGAAATCTTGCAGCAACTACAAGGTCCTCCTGAAGTTTGCCACTGAACATCTGAATGATTCAGAGAAGTACTGGGTGAAAGTGTTGTGGTCAGATGAGACCAAAATCAAGTTTTTTGGCATCAACTCAACTCACCGTGTTTGGAGGAGGAGGAATGCTGCCTATGAACCCAAGAACACCATCCCTACCGTCAAACATGGAGGTGAAAACATTATGCTTTGGGGTGTTGGGGGACATGACAGGACCGCATCAAAGGGACGATGGACTGGGCCATGTACGGTCAAATCTTGGGTGAGAACCTCCTTCCCTCAGCCAGGGCATTAAAAATGGGTTGGGGATGGCTATTCCAACATGACAATGACCCAAAACACACAGCCAAGGCAACAAAGAAGTGGCTCAAGAAGAAGCACATTAAGGTCCTGGAGTGCCCTAGCCAGTCTCCAGACCTTAATCCCATAGAAAATCTGTGGAGGGATCTAAATGTTCGAGTTGCCAAACGTCAGCCTCAAAACCATAATGACTTAGAGAGGATCTGCAAAGAGTAGTGAGACAAAATCCCTAAACTCCATGAAATATTTACAAATATTTAATCTTGACATGCACACTGCATAAACACTTTACTAGCACTTTTCAAATTGTGAAATGCCTTAAATGTTTTTGGACATCCATTTTGTACATTTCTATGTCATCTACTTCTGCTGTTAAATTTAACACTGATGTCTGTAAATATATTGAGAGAATAAACCAGGGGCCTCATTTATAAAGACTTGCGTAAAAACCATCCTTGATTTTATCTAAGAACTTTTCTGATTTGATCGTAAGAGCGATTCAGAGAAAACGAACGTACCACGAAATCCATGCGTACGCCAGTCATTCGGTTATAAATCACAAATGATCGTGGAATTGTGTGCAGCTGAATGTTCCGCCGTCGAAACGCCCCTGCTTAATTAATTAACATATAAAATGAGCTCATTCCTAAAGCAAAAACTCTGACAATGGCAAGTAAAAAGGAGCGCAAGAAATCAAATTATAGTGAGGCTGAACTATCTGCAATACCAGGCATTACCACAAGGAAACGGTCGTACGCCAAGCTGGAATCTGACGCGGAGATAAGTACTTTTCCACGTCAAAGACGGTTTTTATAAATCTGTACTTTGATGTGGATTTGATCGTACGAACACTCTAAGATCAAATCAGTGCGTAAGAAAGTTTTATAAATGAGGCCCCAGGTTTGAATAAAGTGCATTTGCATACTGAAATTGTTACAAATCAGTTCTCAAGACATTTTCAATACTTATAATACACAATATTGAATTTATTGAGTTTGTCCAAAAATACAACAAATTTTATTTGTTGTATTAAAAAGGGGTAGACGTTGTGAACCTGCAAACTAGAAGATTTGTCTTTATAAAATCTACACCATGTTGCATAACTTTAATGTCACCACAATAAACTTAGTCCTTATCTAAAATTTACCTGAAAGTTTGAGTCTAAAATCATGATTACACAGTGAGGCATAGTGAGTAGACGAATTTTCCTTTTTGGTGTGATGAAATAATGTCACACACAATCTCTGTTGTCCCATTTACACTGAGGGAAAAATTAAGGTCTCCAGACCTTAATCCCATAGAAAATCTGTGGAGGGATCTAAATGTTCGAGTTGCCAAACGTCAGCCTCAAAACCATAATGACTTAGAGAGGATCTGCAAAGAGTAGTGAGACAAAATCCCTCCTGAGATGTGTGCAAACCTGGTGGACAACTACAAGAAACATCTGACCTCTGTGATTGCCAACAAGTCATGTTTTGCGAAGGGGTCAAATACTTACTTCACTCATTAAAATGCAAATCAATTTTTAACTTTTTTGAAATGCGTTTTTCTTGATTTTGTTGGTATTCTGTCTCTCACGTTTCAAATAAACCTACCATTAAAATTATAGACTAATCATTTCTTTGTCAGTGGGCAAATGTACTGTAGCGTAAGCAAATGTCACTTATCTAGAACCTAGTTGACAGAGGAAAATGGATAGATGGGATTGCTGTGTTCGTGTTTTACTATCTTTTACTATCACTGGATGCTTGGCTAATTGAATTCTCCTCCCCTTATTTAGAAGACCCTCCCACTAATTATCATAAGTCTTCAGGGATTGGCTCACCAGAAACAGTCAATAAAAAGAGCCCAGTGGAACTAAAAAAGTTGCCTTTTTCCACATACTTAAAACCATTTATTAAAAACAATGCAAGAAATGTTCAAGTCTTTATTTAAGCTTAATAACTTGCAAGTGTCTTGTCAACATTCCCAGTGTGTTCTTTTTTTCTTTTCAAGATTAAAAAAAGAATTACATTGCATCTTGTCTCTGAGAACAGGAACAACATTTCACTCACACGCATGCTAGAGTAGAATCTATTTTTACATGGCAATTGAGAGGACAAAATCAATGATGTGTCTACCTCTCCTTCATTCAGTTTGTTTAAGCTTCAGATGAGCTATTACAATATTTACACACAGTCTCACACCCCCGGAAGACATTTCTCCAGGAATCCTTATGTTTTTATGGCAGTTGTTATACACAAATATACAATAAAACATTGCTACTCTTGAATACTCTTGAAGTTTTATAACTACATATTGATACACAGTAGATACTTGTATTCGTGAAATTTGACAAATCATGACAAAAGTTGTGTCTAGTACATTAGTTTTTTGCATACAGACAATAATAATATACATAAAAGAAACATTGTTCTGCTCTGTTGCTGTTGGCATGAATTTCATCATGAATTACACCTGATACATTCTGAGAAATTCCCTATTGAAACATTAGCGATAGAAACATTTTTCAAAACAAGCTTTGATTTGCTGGCAGCATGTTCATTACAATATAACAAATCATCAAGCAAGTCATGGAAATTAGATAACTGCTGTTACCTTTTTCTGGGATGTTTTTTTTCCTACCACAGTGCTAATTGATGTTAATGAGATTAATTACAAACCACCAGAAATGAGATAGTGTTGCATCATTGAGGAAAATTCTTATTTGCAGTGAGCTTTAGCTGAACCTGATTACTCAGATATCGTTTAACCTACCCGTCAAACAGACTGAAAATTACTACGCAGTATAATATTTCCGTAATAACTCTTTAAAAATCTATAGTTTAAAATTGCTAAAACACTGAAACTCAGTGAATGAAATACACAGTGATTGGAATGAAATGTTGGAATGTGACTGAAGGCAATACCGTATCGGCTACGTTAATAGATTGTCCTTAATAATTCCTCTCAGCATCTATCAAATTGATGGTTTGTTAACAGAAGAATTTCAGTGGCCCATGCAAACCAAAATATCAACTGGCTGAAACCGGGGCTCAAAATTTTGTAAGTTGGACTGCACTAGATCAAAAGTACAGAACATGTCCCGTTCACATTGCAACAATATAGAAAAAAAAAATCACCCAGTGAGAATGTGTGTCATTCTTTGGAATCTTGCACATGCTTTATATTTGGTGTAGATGAGTGATCATGTTTTTAAAGGATCCATTATATTTACATTATGAGAGAAAACATGACTGTAAATGTATATATATACCGTATACTATGTATATATACTTTGGGCAGTGTGTGTGTGTGTAATATATTTGATATATTTGAGTATAAGTCTCTAACCTTAAATTTGCGAATACTGTATGTTTAGACCCAATTTTTGGTCTAAACGTAAATGTAATTCTTAACATCCCGCATGAATACATTTACCACTAACGTAACTTTTGGAACAGGCTGATCATTGGTGAATGTAACTCTGCTGAAATTAAGGTAATTTTGAAGGCACAAGAAAATATGAGAAAACATCATTCTGAACTGAAGCAACAAATATTGCTAATTTATCATTATATGATTCTACTAAAAGCAAAGGTTGCATGATCATTAAAATGATTATGATGATTTGCAAACATGTGGCCAGGTGTTCAGTTTGTATGGAAAAGCACACACATTCCTGCTGATCATATAGATATTTAAAATCTCAGAAGATTTTTCCGACCTCATCAGATTGCTGTTAAACTAAGTATCCACTGTGTACTACTCACTTTATTAGTAATAATATTAATAAAGGTAATATAAAAGAGAAACAAGCCAGTAAGTGATTACTGGCTCATTCCTTTTCTATAGTACCTTTATTCAAGTTGAAAAGCTTGAAAATGTTTAAAGGAAGTAATTCTATAAAAAGGTATTAGACTTCTATAAATAGGCTCTGGCTAGTTTCTTATTAAGTACCTTATTAAGTATAATTTGAATATTTATACAAGAGCATGAACAGCTCTTCATTATGCTTGGAAATAAAGAGCTAAAGTTAGCCAGGAGCGACTGCAGGTTAGTTTACATGAGGGTGTCAGTTTTTTTAATTTATTTATACATATGATGCATATATTGAATTAAATTGAGTGAATCATTTAGAACATCAGAAAATTCTTTAAATTCATTGCTAATACTTAACATTTTCCCACGATTCCTGAAGGATAATGTAATTTAAGAACTGGATTTTGTTAGTTAAAGGGTTAGTTAAAAATGTCCATCTGTACAATTTTAATTTGAAAATTGCATCTGAAAAACATAAAAAAAAAAAACAAAAAAAAAAAAACATTCTGACTGTATAAATGAAAAGCTGTTCCAGCGCCTTAAACTTCACTGATGTCAACACATTCAGTCTTATTTCCTGCTGGCTGTGCGCGAGAATAAGTAAGCAGCATGAAGCCAAAATGTTGTTTCCTGTGATTATGATTTATGCATAGGGTCATTCCTGGTATCCGGTGCCTTTTGTGTCCCTGGTAAAGCTTAATGTCTTAAATTGTTGAACAATATACATTGTAATAATGAACTGCCAGATACGCTTTTACATGAAACAAAGGGACATGGATTTTTTTAAGATATACACAATGTCTATACATTAAAATCATAAGTCTTTTAAACTGTTATTCAGTTGTTCCTAACAGGGCAGACTTTTGACTTTTTTCATAATTGCTTCAATTTATTAGTAACACTTTATGATACTATATGTTGACTATAAGTAACTTAAATACATGTTAACTTATTCTAATAATCTTAACCCTTACCCTAACCTAAGGTTCTGTTAATACACTAATGAGAGTTAGTTGACATACAGTGATGACCAAAATTATTAGAACACTAGTATTTTCACCTAAAAAATGGTAACTAATATGCTTAAGTGTGTCAGTAGGAAATATCAGTTTACATTTCAAACATTCATTTTGACATTATTTGCTATAATCCAGCGAGATTTTTGTTTGCACAAGGAGTCTGACAATAATCAGTGCTCCACACAGAGATCTGATCTCAATATCATCCAGTCTGTCTAGAATGACATGAAAAAAGAACAAACTGAGACAGACTAAATCCAGAAGATCTGTGGCAATGTCTCCAAGATGCTTCAAGAGACAAGCTACCTGAAAAACTATGCGCACCTAAAGTGCAAAAAGGCAAAAGCTACTTTAAAAGCAAAGGATGGTCACATAATGTTGATTTAATTTAGTTAATAGAATGTAATTGATGAAGAAAATCTATTTATGCCATTGTTTCGACAGCATCCTCATTTTACAACATTTATAACAACTTTTAACAGTACTGTAGCTTTGCAGGTAGGTTTCTTGAAGCATCATAGAGACATTGCCACAGTTCTTCTGAATTAAGTCTGTCTCAGTTTGTTCCGTTTCTTCAGTTCATTCCAGACAGACTGGATGACGATGAGATCAGATTTCTGTGTGGAGCACTGGCTGTTGTCAGACTCCTTGTGCAAACAAAAATCTCACTGGATTATTACAATGAATTGCAAATTGAACGTTTCAAAATGTAAAGTGATATTTCCTACTGACACACTACAGCAAAAGATAGAAATAACTGGCTTAAACCATTTTTTAGCTGGTGAAAATACTAGTGTTCTAATACTTTTGGCCACCACTGTAAATGCAAAATTGTTTATAGTTAGTAGAATGCCTGGATTGTGAAAATAAAAAGTAAACAATACATTTGCCTGAACTTGACCAAATGAATTTTTTCAATCATTTTACATATCCTTATGATTTTTAAAAAAACGGTTTCATTCGCTAATTTTATGATGTTCAAAAGTACAGAATATCAGAAATGACCCAGTAAATTCAAACGGTTTTTCTTCCCTGGAAAATCTTGCTCATTTCTGAATTGAAATCTAATTTAGAAATACTGTATGCCCATAAAATAGAAAAACAAAACGATCAAAATTTATCAATAAAAATATCAGTAACACTTTACAATAAAGTTTATTAGTTAACATTAGTCAACTATTTTAGTTAACATGAACTAAGAATGAACAATACTTCTACAGCATTTATTAATCTTAGTTAATGGTAATTTCAGCATTTACTAATGCATTATTAAAATCAAAAGTTGTGTTTGTTAACATTAGTTAGTGTTAATTCACCCAAAAATGAAAATAAGCCTATTATTTACTCACCCTCAGGGCATTCTAGGAGTATATGGCTCTTTCAGTCGAATGCATTCAGAGTTATATACACCTAGGATGCCTTGAGGGTGAAAAAATAATGGGCTAATTTTCATTTTTGGGTGAACCTACCCTTTAAAGCACTGCAAACTAAACAAACAATGAACAACTGTATTGCTCATTGTTTGTTCATTATAGACACCTTAGTGTTACCAGTAAATGAAATTAAAGTAAATTAAAGTAAATTTAAAGTGCAATTGCATCATTTGAAATGATAAACCCTTCATCCACATTGATACGTGTCAGTATAAAGTCCAATAGTACTTTGACATTAGCCAGGAGATCATAAAGAAAAAATTATAATTTAGTGCACCTATAGTGGAAAAGATTATAGTAACATAAAAATGACTGGAAATATGACTTTTGTGGCTTAGTTTGTGGTTTTACCCATTACTGTTGACTGTATATATCAGTGTCGGTACAACGTTATTTTAATTCTAACCCCAAAAATGTATTTGTGCTTATATCTGACTGTGTTATTAATTTCTACAGTCAAAGGGCAATATAGTGCTGTCATATACATTATATACATACATATTTATCCTCACCTCAGCATTCAAACGGTGTTCCACTTATTCTTAAGATTTACAAATGATATATAATACATATTTTACTAAAATTACTTTGCCTTGCCTCACTCAGCAATGTGCTTATGAAAAGTATAACTACATTAAACGCATACAAGCAATGTCTTATTTTTTGTTATGTAAAAGTACATTCATATGGTTATGCATGATTTTAACTATTATAGATGATAGTAAAAGCAGCAAGATTATAGATATCAGACTAGCATGAGGGTAAACGTGGAATGCTAGCAGACATTCCATTGCAAGAGAATACATTGTTTTGGGATTTCCACTGGGACATCCATTAATATTTCCTCCAAAATGTTTGGGGAAGACAAGACTATGTCTATCCGCATGGAATGGAGGGTTCTTGAAAAGTCTAGGGTTCTCAGTGCTAAAATTATTATACTTTAGAATCAATGATTAAAAAAAAAGTTTAAGATGGTCATGCATAGTGACTGTTTCAATAAATGTGATAGCTCTCTGATTAGGACCACTATTAGTGAATTACATTTTTGTAATAATTAAACTATATTTAAGAAAGCTGAACAGAAAATCCTGACTTGATTTATCTACCTGAAGTGAAGTGTCAAGATTGATCTTCATGGTGCTTTTTTGGTCCTTTTTTGGAACACAACAGTGTGAACTTCCTGCTAACATCTCTTTTGTGCTCCATGAAAAAAGTCATACAGTTTCGATATGACACGAGGGTGAGTAAATTGTGACTTGTCCAGTTTCTGTGCTGGGTTTAAAGGCCCAAAACCCATTACAAACAACATCAGTAAAACTGAAATCAGTTTAAAAACATTACCATGGGATGTACTGGAGTGTTTCTAGGCAACAGGTGACAGGCAGTAACAAGAAGTCAGAAAGACAGGACAGAGTGACACTGGAGTTTGGTGAGAGAGTGGAAGACATCTGTAGTTTCTTCTGTTTCCCTCAACGTTTAAAGAACACAGTGCAAAAGCACGGGAGAGCAGATGGCATGCTTTATCCCCCTCCAGATCTGAAGAATAGATATAGAAAGAAGGGAAAATAAAGGAAGAGAAACAATGTTAAATGATACCACTCACTGTATATTGTTTGTATTCTTTATTCGCATATGAAACAAAGGCCATATGAGTAACTTCAAATCAAGAAGTCCCTGAAGCAATGGCAAGGGTCATTTGTATTTTGCAGTAAGAATGAAAACTGAATATACTTGTGTTGTATTTTAAATAATTTCTGTAAAAAGAGCCAATATTGTAACTGTTAATTGAGGAATTTAGTATTTTGTTTTGTAGAAGTATTTCAGAATACTTCTAACAGGATATAAGCCGAGGAGACAAATTATTACAAATTTAAACAATATTCCCACTAAAAGTTTTTATTAGAGAAAGAAAAAATGTTGAAACATGCAATATTTCTTAATAAACTGGTATAAATTGGCTATCATTTTTTTTAAATTGTAAGTACATTATAATGTATCTCACAACAGAAATGACTTGCCACATTGATAAATAAATAAATGTATTTATTTTAATTCTTTCAAATAATTAAATTATTTTTTCAAAGAGTATATATGTATATATTTAGCAAACATGAAATAAGCGCTCATGAAGAGCAACTGTCAAGTCAGAGGAATCGATATGAGAATGAGGGCCTGGTATGTTATCAAATTGATTGTAAAATGACTAAAATAGATTTGAGGTTATTGCATAGCACAGTCAACACATTTATGTAGACACTGCACTCATATTGGTAAATATGAGCAAAACAGGCTCATATGAAATGATCATTATTATTATACTTATTATTATTATTGACTTTTTGTTCTCTTAGTGTGTCAATTCGTAAACATCTAGCTTTTCATTTGTTAATTACATTAAAAAATAAATATTTATGAAACACTTCTAAACTTTTTTGTTTTTATAATGTGTGCCACAATTATTGATACCTCAAGAACTCCTTATGAGTAAAAATCTAACTGAAGTATATATATTCATATTGAATGTTTTTCAAATTTTAGAAAATAAAGTTTTAGTTGCAAGCGACTTCCTGCTGCACAAATCAGAAAATTGCTGAAAAGAAAATAGTTCAGTGGTTCAAATGCCCATTTACAGTATGTCACAAAAGTGAGTACACCTCTCACATTTCAACAAGCATTTTAGTGTATCTTCTCAAGGGACAATACTATAGAAATGAAACTGGAGTCAATGTGCAGCTTGTATAGCAGCATAGATTTACTGTCCTCTGAAAATTACTAAACATACGCAGCCATTATTGTCAAAAAACCTGGCAACAAAAGTGAGTACACCCTAAGTGAGCTTGTCCAAAGTGTCAATATATTGTCTTAGCACCATTGTTATCTGGCACCGCCTTAATCATCCTGGGCATGGAATTGACCAGAGCTGCACAGGTTGTTGCTGGGATCCTCTTCCACTCCTCACAGAGCTGCTGGACTTTAGACACATGGTGCTTCTCCACTTTACGCTTGAGGATTCCCCACAGGTGCTTAATAGGGTTCAGGTCTGGAGACATACTTCGCCACCCCATCACCTTCACCTTCAGCTTCCTCAGCAAGGCAGTTGTCATCTTGGTGGTGTGTTTGGGATCGTTATCATGTTGGAA
Source organism: Garra rufa (assembly GCF_049309525.1). NCBI lineage: Eukaryota > Metazoa > Chordata > Actinopteri > Cypriniformes > Cyprinidae > Garra > Garra rufa. The sequence continues at coordinate 13,686,138 of NC_133382.1, forward strand.
AACTGCCGTTCGGCCTAGTTTTTGGAGGGAAGGCATCATATTCCGCTTCAGAATGTACAGTACATAATGGAATCCATGCAGCTCCCCAGTACCAGCAGCACTCATGCAGCCCCAGACCATGATGCTACCACCACCATGCTTGACTGTAGGCAAGACACAATTTTCTTGGTACTCCTCACCAGGGCATCGCCACACACGCTGGACACCATCTGAGCCTTATAGTCTCATCAGACCACAGGACATGGTTTCAGTAATTCATGCTCTTGGACATGTTGTCTTCAGCAAACTGTTTGCGGGCTTTCTTGTGAGCCAGCTTCAGATGAGGCTTTTTTCTGGTACAACGCCTATGCAAACCGACTTGTTGCAGTGTGTGGTGTATGGTCTGAGCACTGACAAGCTGACCTTCTACTTCTGCAACCTTTAAAGCAATGCTGGCAGCACTCATGCATCTGCTTTTTGAAGCCAGGTTCTGCACCTGACGCACAGAATAAGTGCTCAACTTCGTTAATCGACCCTTGCAAGGCCTGTTCCCAATGGAACCTATCTTGGAAAACCACTGTATGACCCTGACTACTGTAGTGTAACTCGGTTTCAGGGTGTTACTGAACCTCTAATAGCCTTGGCCATCTTTGTGGAGAGCAACAATTCTAATTCTCAAATCTTCAGAGAGTTCTTTGCCATGAGATGCCATGTTGAACATCCAGTGGTCAGTATGAGAGAATTGTTATCACTTATGGTGTGCTCACTTTTGTTGCCAGCTTTTTTGACAATAATGGCTGTATATCGAGTTATTTTCAGAGGACAGTAAATCTATACTGCTATAAAAGCTGCACATTGACTACTCTAAAATATATCCCAGTTTCATTTCTATAGTATTGTTCCTTGAAAAGATATACTAAAATGGTTGCTGAAATGTGAGGGGTGTACTCACTTTTGTGAGATACTGTAAGTGGACAATGATCCAGAGCAATGAAGGTTTTGCTATGGACACAGCAGTTCGCTATCTTAAACCACTTATAAACCTGTGGGAAGGACTAAAGATAAGAGTCCACAAGCATGACCCTTTGAATATTTAAGATGTGAAGAGATTCTGTATGGACAAATAGTCTTTTATCTCTCACTTGATATTCATCAACCTTAATACGCATGACAAGATTATCATGACAAAGCGTGGCTGCAAAATGAAAGAATGGCTCTTTTGATCGTGAAACATAAATACTTTTTTATAAATGTTTCATCATAAGATTGTTTTTCCCCTTTTAATTATTTTTATTAAAATAAATGTTAGATTTTTGTGAATATTTTAAAAGATCAAAGGATAAATGAGAAAATTTTTTGCTCATATATACCAAGGTGCATTTGTGGAGGAGGCTGTATTAGCCTCAACAATGTGTGCAATAAAATAAAAAATTTAAAACAACAAGATATTTTATATAAAATAATGTTCAATTAGTGCATCAAAGCATTATAATAAATACCAATTAACAATCTTGTCTTTGTAAAATAATATATGTCCATACCTCAGTCATGCCAAAGTTATTGTATTGGTAATCCAATGAGTTGTGCATTATAACCATGTAATGGAGTTTGGGAACAAATGTGATGTGTATTAATTGATATTTAATGAAATGATGAAATGAATCTGTAATTACGATATTGCAAACATTTAAATAAATAAAACTTAAAGAAACTAAATGGGCCTAGTTTTCAGGCAAAGACTTGAAAACAGCTGGTGCAATGTGTGCTACTGTAGGTGGACATGGGTGTAAGACATCACATGTCTTGTTGAGCAGGGTCATACCTTCCTCTTCTGATATTTCTGTTTTTAAGAAACAAAACAGAGAGAGAATAAATGAGATTAAATTATACAAAATAAAATGTCACATTAGAAACGCTGCTGCATTTCCCATAAAAACATAATCAATACATTATTTACTATAAATAAGCCTATAAATAACAAGGCAATGCAATCATATAAAAATACTTTCCCTTTCTTTAAAGCCATATGCTAATAAAGCAATAATAATTGGTCCCAGGTGATTTATCATCTAGCAGTATTTCATATTCATATTAAGTTTGAAATTAATAAAATATTAATATTTTAATTAATAAATCAAATATATGTGCTTACACTATTTAAATTTGTTTGTCTACTACAGACTTTCATCCATTAGGATTATATCATTACATATTAGTGAACTGGTTCATTGAAACAAACTGTCTGAAAAAAAAAAACCTTTAACTAATGTAAAACTAACCATGTTTTATTTTTATTTTTTTATATATATGCAAATATGCTAACCAAACTTATACCTCTATTGGACCCACAAACATTAATTTAGAATGGTTTATAGGTTACACTTGCCACAATCCTGAGAGTGACACATACAGGTGCATCTCAGTAAATTAGAATGTCATGGAAAAGTTAATTTATTTCAGTAATTCAACTCAAATTGTGTACTCATGTATTAAATAAATTCAACGCACACAGACTGAATTAGTTTAAGTCTTTGGTTCTTTTAATTGTGATGATTTGGCTCACATTCAACAAAAACCCACCAATTCACTATCTCAACAAATTAGAATATGGTGACATGCCAATCAGCCAATTAACTCAAAATACCCGCAAAGGTTTCCTGAGCCTTCAAAATGGTCTCTTAGTTTGGTTCACTAGGCTTCACAATCATGGGGAAGACTGCTGATCTGACAGTTGTCCAGAAGACAATCATTGACATCCTTCACAAGGAGGGTAAGCCACAAACATTCATTGCCAAAGAAACTGGCTGTTCACAGAGTGCTGTATCAAAGCATGTTAACAGAAAGTTGAGTGGAAGGAAAAAGTGTGGAAGAAAAAGATGCACAACTAACCGAGACAACTGCAGCCTTGAGAGGCTTGTCAAGCAAAATCGATTCGAGAATTTGGGTGAACTTCACAAGGAATAGACTGAAGCTGGGGTCAAGGCATCAAGAGCCAACACACACAAACAAGGAATTTGGCTACAGTTGTCGTATTCCTCTTGTTAATCCACTCCTGAACCACAGACAACGTCAGAGGCGTCTTACCTGGGCTAAGGAGAAGAAGAAATGGACTGTTGCCCAGTGGTCCAAAGTCCTTTGTATTTCATTTGAATACCAAGTCTGGAGGAAGGGTGGAGGAGCTCATAGCCCAAGTTGATTGAAGTCCAGTGTTAAGTTTCCACAGTCTTGTGATGATTTGGGGTGTAATGTCATCTGCTTGTGTTGGTCCACTGTGTTTTTTGAAAACCAAAGTCACTGCACACGTTTACCAAGAAATTTTAGAGCACTTCATGCTTCCTTCTGCTGACCAGCTTTTTAAAGATGCTGATTTTATTTTCCAGCAGGATTTGGCACATGCCCACACTGACCAAAAGGACCAAAAGTTGGTTAAATGACCATGGTGTGCTTGACTGGCCAGAAAACTCACCAGACCTGAACCCACAGAGAATCTATGGGGTATTGTCAAGAGGAAAATGAGAAACAAGAGACCAAAAAATGCAGATGAGCTGAAGGCCACTGTCAAAAAAACCTGGGCCACGCCGAATTAAGGCAGTAATAAAAGCAAAAGGAGCCCCTGCCAAGTATTGAGTACATATACAGTAAATGAACATACTTTCCAGAAGGCCAACAATTCACTAAAAATGTTTTTTTTATTGGTCTTATGAAGTATTCTAATTTGTTGAGAATTGGTGGGTTTTTGTTAAATGTGAGCCAAATCAGCACAATTAACAATTTTAACTACTTCAGTCTGTGTGCATTGAATTTATTTAATACACGAGTTTCACAATTTGAGTTGAATTACTGAAATAAATTAACTTTTCCACGACATTCTAATTTATTAAGATGCACCTGTATAAACACTGCTTTGTTTTTGGAATTTTTACTTCTTTACTTTCTGTACTTGACCATTTATTTAATCAGAGTTATCAGAAAACAGCTTTTTGTCAACACTTGACACTAAACAGTTTAGGGTGGAGGAAATACTTTAACTGAGTTGCAGATGTTAAAATGTGATACTCCCTGTTCAGAAAGAACAAACATACATAGGAAACCCCTATGAAAAACAAAGAAAAATCCCCCACACTACCAATTATAAAAACGCTTGTAGAAAAAAATGTGAAAAATACTTCCAGAACCAAGTCTACTGAAAAAGCAGAAAGTGTACTTTTACGAGTGAAATAACAGAAAAGTGCTACTTGAACAGCTTTTTTCTTGCAATAATTGTGGATGTCTTACTTGAAGCCCCAGCCTGTTCCACCCAGTACTATAGCTGCCAGCAGTATCGCTCCTGCTATGGAGCCAATGATGATGTTTGTACCACTTGGACCTGTGGACAGACAGAGATAAAAAAATGCATTTGTCACTGTGTTTCAGTTATATTCTTCTTACATATTTTTAATTATGACTTTTATTTTGTCATGTGCTTTCATTTTTAATAATAGGTTTTAGTCTAGTCCTTACTTTTTTGTTTTCTTTATTAATTGCTTATTAAAGGTCCCATATTGTACACATTTCTGGAGGTTTATTTTAGTTGTTGATGTCCTTAAGAATATATATTTGCGGTATAAGTGTCAAAATCCATCTCAATATATTTTTACAGCTCCTTTTTTAGGAGCTCTGTCAAAAACAGGTAGATTTTGGCCCATCTAATTAATATTCATGAGCCTCTCTTCTGATTGGCCTGTTGTTTTCTGAGTGACGCACAGCCAGGCCAACCACAGTTAACTACGTCATGTATGCTTTAGCCGAGCCCAGAGCCATACAGAGAGAGAGCCTAGCCTGCTGATACTCAACAGGATATTTCAGAATGATCATTAATGTTTTTTCTTTTTCAAACACCGAATGCAGTAAGCTACATAACTGTTGCTTTAGTAAAGCCCCTTTCACAATGCGCGTTGATTCTGGAAAATTACGGGAACGAGCGCTGTGTGAACAAAAGCCAGAACCATAAAGGCAGTGTTGTAGTGATGATGCACGTTATCATGCGACTCTTCACAACGAAAAAATACGTGCAAAGTGGAATGAAGTGGCGATCAGGCAGAGCCAGCTCCTCACTATCAGCGCTGAAGCACAGTTTGTTCAGGTTAGTTTCAGTTTAGTGAAACGTACGCGTCGCATTACATCTCACATCCAAACGTCACATGTCTTTATGTGAAAACAACTGTGAATGAACCAAATCAAACAACTCGGGAACAAATCATGGGACACATTATCCGTGTATTTACCGGAATGGCTGTGTGAAAGAGGGTGGTGACTGAAGGCGGTGACTGAGTAGATCGGACGTCACATCTGTACGGAAGTCACAGCGGCTCGTGAAAATGAACAGCTACTTTAAGCAGGCTGTGTGCAGTTTACTGTGGATTGACTGCTTTGAAACTCATATGGTAGTTACATAGCCCCTAGACCTCAGTTATCATGAAAAAAGCCAGGAAATTTCGATTTTGACAATATGGGACCTTTAATACCTTTATTCCACAAACAGTGGAGGGCTCATGCTCTCTGGAGAAGGATGCAGTGACATCTTGTGGTAACATTTGTTTTGAAACTTACAAACCTGGTACCTCAAAGGCAACTGATGTCTCTCATTATATGCATTCACTTTGTAAAACAGAACTCCACATCTGGATAGTCTGTATAATTATTTGAGCTTCTAACCTTCCGAATCTTACAAATGACTGATGGTTTTGCATATGCTTATAAGTTAGTGGTCACAAAACATTTTGAAGATACTACATTATATCAAGTTTTTTCATGGCATCCACATAAACAAATAAAAGCTTTCTGCATGGGACACACCAAAATAAAATCTTCCAAATATGTTGCAAACTGACCGATAAGACGCCAGACGCCATAATCTTAATTGTAACATCTACATTTTTTAGATCCAAAGTTGTCAAAAATCTGTTAAAATTAATTCACTAACATTAAAAAGATTAATTAAAGGTTTATGTTAGTCGGTGCATTAAATAATGTTAACTAATTAGACTTTATATTAGGGAATTATAATAGAGTATAATATGTACACAATTAGTATGTATGTTATGTACCATATGTATGTTATTTTAATTCAAATGTACCCCCTTTTAGAGCACAGTATATTCAGTTTGTGTTAAATAGACACATGAGGCCCTTAACATTGCCACTGAACATGCTAGTATTCCATTCAAAACACAAGCTGGACCAACTAAAGCCCACCCAACTAAACACCCATTTGACTGAATGTGACTGAACCTTTGTACTTTTCGGGACCGTCTGGAGGCTGGGGGTCTGGAATGGGGTCATACACACTGCAGTCCTTCCCAGTGTAGTCTGCATCGCAGATACACTTCACCTCATTACTGCACGTCTAAGACACAGAGAGATAGAGAATGTCCAGATAAGCCTAAAGATGGAAAAAAAAGAGAAAATCTTGGCTCACACATTACAGTATATCAAACTAGCTCACCCCATGATCAGAGCACTCGTGAGAAGAGGACGACCCGGGACAGGATGACAGGTTAAATGTGGTGACTGCCAGACAGCGATGGTCAAGGCACATCATATTAGGACCACATGGCGTGCCGTCCTCTACGTACCCAAGATCAGTGCCATCTTCCAACACTGCATGACCCCCACTGAATATACACAAATAACAGCTCAGTGTTACACACAAAACACACTGCAAAGCATGTTTATTTTCTAACACACAATTGAGGCAATTTGTAATTATTTTTGTATAGATTTGTACAATCTCATCTGTATGTTTTCTGCAGTGGTGGCAAGTACTTGAGTAAAAGTACATATACGCATAATAAAACATTACTCCAGTAAAAGTAAAAGTACTCCTTTTTCAATTTTACTTGAGGGAAAAGTACTTGTAATTTGTAAAGTCATTTTTTTTATGTACTTAAGTAAAAAAGTACTGATAGATTTATTTAGCAACTTTATACAGGCGACGTAATTTAATGTTATATTAGCATATTTTTTGTATAATCCTACTGCTCAAAATACCTTAAAGCTTGTTTTGCAGAACATCACAGTTATATAAATGAGAATAAGGACTGAAGTTAGGAAGAACATTAAGGAAAATATAATTAAATTTTCATAATTATTTTTTCTGTGTCTGTGGTGTAAAAACACTCCTGACCAAATTCCCCCAGAGGGCATCACTTTCCACTTTGATAATTACTGTAGTTACCATGTGTCACAGTTCTGTCTGTTTTGTCATTGGTTTTTCCCATTTGTCTTCCCCCTGTCATTTTGTGATCATTTGGTTTAGTCCTCGTTTGTGTAATCACCGTCACCTGTCTGTAATTATTAGTCTGTCTTTATAAGTCTGTTTGTTTCCTTAGTTCTCTGTCAGTCCTTAATGTTACTCGATGTGTGTGAAAGCTCCCTGTGTTCCTGCCTGTTCCTGCCTTGTTCCTCTTGGAGATTTATATTAAATATATTGTTATTTGTGAATATCGTCTATCGTCTCGTTTCGTTCTGCACGCACCCCTAACAGAAGGACTGACCAAAACAGTTTCCCAGCGTGTTTCCCCTGCTTTATTGTCAGTTTTTCTCAGTGTTTATTTTTGTTTTTCATCATGGATCCCGCTGTCCGAATCATTCTCCTGGAGCAGTGGGATCGCTCTCTCGAGGACCACACTAAAGACTTTGTCCACCTCGTGCCTTACACGCACTACCCGGACAGCTGCTTGTGCACATTCTACCGAAATGGACTGAATCACACCATCAAGGAGCAGCTGTCCGGGGAAGGTCCTCGAGAGAGCATCGCTGATTACATCGTGTGGGTGCTGGTGTCCGCAGATCTTCGTTGGACGCGGAAGATGACACCAGCCCCACACCAGACCCAGAACCCAGCCAAACATCACCCCGACAAGCGGATTTGCAGCCCGAGCCCATCGACGATGGAGAGCCAGAGCCGAGAGCGACAGAGACAGAGCCTGACCCATCGGACCAGGTGCGAGAGCCGACTACAACATCTGCGACGGTGGAGTATGACGTGGAGCAAGAGAGGGCGATAGAGAGCCCTGCCCACTGCACCACCACTGAGGGTGAGCTTGGACCACATTCTGGGGATTTAATTGACTTTTTCTCTGAAGTATCCATAAGTTATGATCTTATTGACTTCTTTTCGGAAGTATCCTTCTGTCCTGACTTTCCTGTCTGCCTGGAATTCCCACCCACCCAGGCTCTGTCATCCACATCCATGCCTGTCTGGCCGCCGCTGTCCCCTGACAGCCCCTCAGCTCACCCTCAGCCCACCATCAGTGCAGTGGGCTCGCCGCGGGGCTGCCAGCTTCCATCGGTGTCATGGCTGGAGGATCCCTCAGCTCCGCCTCCAGCCTCTTTGAGTCCAGGACTCCGCCTCGGCCCTCCGACCCTGCGGTTCCACCACAGCTCTCGACACCCTCCTCTCCACCGTCGCCCGTCGGTCCACCAGCTCCACCGGGCTCCATCGTCTCTCCGGCTCCGCCCTGGTCAGTTGTCGTCCCTCCGTCACCTCAGGACTCTGCTCCTCCGGCTGTGCCTCGTCGCGCCGTCCCACTGGCTCCTGCGGACTCCTCCCTCCTTCAGGCACAGCCTCCATCCTCTGTTGCTCCGGCTCCGCCGCGGACCTCCGGAACTCCGCCTCGGCCGCCAGAGCCTTACGTTCCACCTTGGCCCTCCGGATCCTCGGCGTCACCCTGGATTTTCGGCTCTCCGTCTCCGCCTCAGGCTCCTCCTCCATCTGCTCCGCCTCTGTCGGTCGGCCCCATGGAGTCGGCGGTCCTCCCTCCACCATGGCTCCTCCCTCCGTCGGCTCCACCGTGGGCCGTCATCATGGCTGTGGTCTGGGTCCTGTGGATTTCCTCCTGCCCCGGGTCCCTCCTGTTTCCTCCCTGGCTCCTCCCTCCGTCGTCGCCCCCTTGGACTGTCCTGTCATCCACTTGGACTTTTGTTTTGGTCCCCCTCCTTCGGTTGCGTCCTCCGCCGAAGCCCCTTCCCTCATGGACTCTGTTTCTGGTTTTCCGCCCCTCTCATTTTTTTTCTTTTTTTCTACGGCGCGAGGACGCGCCTATTCGGAGGGGGGCGTAATGTCACAGTTCTGTCTGTTTTGTCATTGGTTTTTCCCATTTGTCTTCCCCCCCTGTCATTTTGTGATCATTTGGTTTAGTCCTCGTTTGTGTAATCACCGTCACCTGTCTGTAATTATTAGTCTGTCTTTATAAGTCTGTTTGTTTCCTTAGTTCTCTGTCAGTCCTTAATGTTACTCGATGTGTGTGAAAGCTCTCTGTGTTCCTGCCTGTTCCTGCCTTGTTCCTCTTGGAGATTTATATTAAATATATTGTTATTTGTGAATATCGTCTCGTCCTGCACGCACCCCTAACACCATGTTCTGAACATCACATCCTTTTTTGTTCCCACAGATGTAATCTGTCTAGGTGGTTGAATACAAATATGTGACCCTGGACCACAAAACCAGTCTTAAGTCGCTGGGGTATATTTGTAGCAATAGCCAAAAATACATTGCATGGGTCAAAATTTTTGATTTTTCTTTTATGCCAAAAATCATTAAGAAATTAAGTAAAGATCATGTTCCATGAAGATTTTTTGTAAAATTCCTACTGTAAACATATCAAAATGTAATTTTTGATTTGTAATATGCATTGCTAAGAACCTAATTTAGACAACTTTAAAGGTGATTTTCTCAGTCTTTTTGATTTTTTTTGCATCCTCAGATTTCTGATTTCAAATAGATGTATCTCAGTCAAAAATTGTCCTATCCTAACAAACCATACATCAATAGAAAGCTTATTTATTGAGCTTTCATATGATGTATAAATCTCAGTTTTGTCAAATTTAACCTTATGACTGGTTTTGTGGTCCAGGGTCACATATGTGGACTTTATATATATATAAAAAACTCAATTTTGCACCAGCAAGCTTGTTAGCTAGACAGTTAGCATCAGCTAACAATATTTAGTAATTTTCAGTATGATTATGAAAAAACATTCATATCTGTCTACTGGGCTAATTGATCTGAACAATCCAAAAATGATACCGTTGATAAACGATATAATAACAGACGTCACATAGGGCTAAATGGGTAGCATTTTAATAAAACTGCTAATGTTAGCAAAGCAGGAAATATGAACATTTAATCTGTGTTATTTAATGTTTAATTTTTTCACCTAAAACATAGACACTGATGTTGATGTGTCTGCATTCAAGCATTTCAGTGTGCTTAAATAGATCACCCTTTACACCAGATTGAATTCACAAACAACTGACAGTTACAATAATTAATCCTAAAATTTGACATTAGTGACTTCCCAGATAGCACATGTATGTCTGCAAGATGTCTGTTAAAGATCTCTTGATCTGGAAAGCATCTGCTGTATACAAACATCTGGCAGACATCTGTAAGATATCAGTTTTACATACATTCTAATTCATAAACATCTTTAAGACGTCCAAAAAACGTATTGCAGATGAGCAAACTATGTCTTGCAGATGTCTTGCAGATGTAAATGCAGACGTCTCCGAGATGTACTTGTGCTATCAAGGTTAATTTTCCCAGCATCAGTTGCATGCACGCTCACAAGATATCCCAGTTCTTACTTGTGAATTCAGTTAACTGGAGACTCGCTCTTAACAGATCATTTGAATCAGTGAGTTGTCGACTCGAGAACAGCTGCAAACGGATCAGTCCAATTCTTGAATGAATTGTTTGGTGTGATTTGCGAACCGATTTAACAGGTTCATTAAAAATAATCAGTTTGTTCATGAACCATACACCGTGTATGTGTCTCGGAGCATGTGATATATTATAAGGAGTAGCGATATGTTTAATGAAATGTAGTGAAGTAAAAAGTATGATCTTATTCTTTGGAATGTAGTGAAGTAAAAGTTACTCAAAATAAAACTACTCCAGTAAAGTACAGATACTTGAAAAATGCAATTAAGTACAGTTACGAAGTAAAACTACTTTGTTACTGTCTACCACTGTTTTTCTGCTTACGCCCCATAGAGCAGTAAATTCTATGGTTTCATGCAAATTAGTTACATTTTCCCATGAGATGTGGTTATTTAAAACCTAGCTTGTGGTTATTTAAAACTTAGACTAAAAAACTATTTTTAATTTGACTATGTCCTAAAAACATTCAAGATTCTGAAAAAGCAGAGACCAAATGCAGCAGCCAATGTCCTAAATTCATCTTAACCAGCATCTTGTTTGTCAGTAAAAAAATATCTAAACATGCTTTAAATAAATAAATTATACAAAAGAATACAATGTTTGCATTTACCGACAATCCAGGTACTTGTTCTGATGATAGATGGTGAGACTTGTGATTTCTCCATTTAAGTCTCCATACCGTGGCTTCGCTGTGATATTTGTGCACAATAAAAATCCACACAACACATCCCTGTGAAAGAACACAGCAATAACAGTTGAAAACAGACAAAAAAAAAAGAATATAGGGAGAAATAAAGATATCACTGAGAAGGTTAATATGGTGTTCTGGTTGTTTATATACTCACTGTTTATTGCACTGAATCCAGCTGTGTGAGCTGCTGTCCTGACCGCAGTTGCCACGCTCTGTACCCTCAATGTTCAGCTTCTCATAACACATGCGGTCTGCTGCATCTAATGGTACACACAGTCAAGTAAACTAAGTATTGTGTATGTCCAAGTTTAGTATTAGAATTTAAAAAAATGTATTATTGCAATAATTTCACATTCAATCTTCAAATTCATGTAGAAACAACATAATAACATTAGATTTTTAATATTTCTTAAATATTTTTATGACTAAAGGTGAGTATCACTGATACCATTAATACTTATGTCTCTAGGAAACATGCAAATTTTGACAGCACTAATTAGAATTAAACAAGAGACATGTACATGCGCTTATATTGATACTATACTGTATGTATACACTAATGATTGCCCTGAAGGTGGTTGAAGCACTTTTTGTGTTATAAAAAGAATTTGTGAATTTTCAATTTTTCTATAAATTACTTAAAAAGAACTGTTGAAATAATTTAAATTTATTAAATCTTACTATAAAATACTCCAGTAAATATACAGTAGAACTGCCAGCTGTGGTTGCAATGTATCTGGGATTACAGGATAGCATATTGGTGCCTGTATGTTTTACAAATAACCATATATTTTATACATAAGTTGAACTACCAAAAACATTTTTTTTAAATATAAAACATAACATGTTGTGTCCTGGGAAAGGTTTTTACTGTAGCATTTTTATAAAATTTTCTGTTAAAAATGTACTAACATATTTTACAGTGAAGCTTTAAATGGTCTCATCCAGGGTCAGAAATTAACCAGTGCTACCAAAACAAACATTACAAAAATTAACTAGAAATTGCAATTGTGCAGAATATTTAATTCTAGTGATGAGCTTAGAAGTGTACAGGTGCATCTCAATTAGGATGTTGTGGAAAAGTTTGTTTATTTTAGTAAGTCAATTCAAATTGTGAAACTTGTGTTTTAAATTCAATGCACACAGACTGAAGTAGTTTAAGTCTTTGGTTCTTTTAATTGTGCTGATTTGGCTCACATTTAACAAAAACCCACCAATTCAAATTATCTCAACAAATTAGAATACTTCATAAGACCAATAAAAAAAAACATTTTTAGTGAATTGTTGGCCTTCTGGAAAGTATGTTCATTTACTGTATATGTACTCAATACTTGGTAGGGGCTCCTTTTGCTTTAATTACTGCCTCAGTTCGGCATGGCATGGAGGTGATCAGTCTGTGGCACTGCTGAGGTGGTATGGAAGTCCAGGTTTCTTTGACAGTGGCCTTCAGCTCATCTGCATTTTTGGCCTCTTCTTCCTCTTTTTCCTCTTGACAATAACCCATATATTCTCTATGGGGTTCAGGTTGGGTAAGTTTGCTGGCCAGTCAAGCACACCAACACCATGGTCATTTAACCAACTTTTGGTGCTTTTGACAGCGTGGGCAGGTGCCAAATCCTGCTGGAAAATAAAATCAGCATCTTTAAAAAGCTGGTCAGCAGAAGGAAGCATGAAGTGCTCTAAACTTTCTTGGTAAACGGGTGCAGTTTTCAAAAAACACAGTGGACCAACACCAGCAGATGACATTGCACCCCAAATCATCACAGACTGTGGAAACTTAACACTGGACTTCAAGCAACTTGGGCTATGAGCTTCTCCGCCCTTCCTCCAGACTCTAGGTACTTGGTTTCCAAATGAAATACAAAACTTGCTCTCATCTGAAAAGAGGACTTTGGACCACTGGGCAACAGTCAATTTCTTCTTCTCCTTAGTCCAGGTAAGACACCTCTGACATTGTCTGTGGTTCAGGAGTGGTTTAACAAGAGGAATACGACAACTGTAGCCAAATTCCTTGACCCGTCTGTGTGTGGTGGCTCTTGATGCCTCAACCCCAGCTTCAGTCCATTCCATTTGAAGTTCACAAAAAAACTTGTAACGATTTTGCTTGACAAGCCTCTTGAGGCTGTGGTTCTCTCGGTTGGTTGTGCATCTTTTTCTTCCACCCTTTTTCCTTCCACTCAACTTTCTGTTAACATGCTTTGATACAGCACTCTGTTGAACAGCCAGCTTCTTTTGCAGTGAATGTTTCTGATTTACCCTCCTTGTGAAGGGTATTAATTATTGTCTTCTGGACAACTGTCAGATCAGCAGTCTTCCCCATGATTGTGTAGCCTAGTGAACCAAACTGAGAGACCATTTTGAAGGCTCAAGAAACCTTTGCAGGTCTTTTGAGTTGGTTAGCTGACTGGCATGTCACCATATTATAATTTTTTGAATGAATGCCCCTAGTACTCCCATTCACCGGCCACTGACCACAAAATTAAATCACGGTCAATCTCAAAAACGGCTCGTTTGTCGTAATTATGCTTTTAGATATAAGTTTGTCTCGTTTACAGTAAAAAAAAACAGCCCAGGTTGCATTTTGGCAACAGTTATCCTTTAAGTTAATTGGTGGGTTTTTGTTAAATGTGAGTCAAATCATCACAATTAAAAGAACCAAAGACTTAACCACTTAACCACAACTTTTCCATGACATTCTAATTTATTGAGATGCACCTGTAATGTTACTATAGTTCAATTAAACATTTAAGTAATTTTTATAAATGTGTCTTAGAAAAACATTACTTGTGTGCTCTTGAGACAACACTAATATATTTTGAGATCAGTTAGTGCAAGTTTCTTTCCGTTCAAATAGCTCAGATTTACGTATTAGTCTTGGATTAGCCTTCAGCCTTGTCTGTGAAACCAGGGGTTTGAATACTGGGTGTAACTACTATTGTAGTTCTACAGAGTATGTGTCATGCTTATGATTATTTACATTAATGTTTTAAAAACATGTTTCTTTTAGAATGACCTTAGATACTAATTAATATCGAGGGACTAACATTAAACAATACTTTTACAGCATTAATTAATCTAGGTTAGGTTTCCTATATTATGAGTTATTAGCAGACATTTTTAAATGATTCATTACACTAATTTAAAAATCATAAATAATAATAATCACAGCCATCATATGATGCAGACCAATATCTGAGTAGGAGCATGTAACCTAAAGACAATCATCTGCTGCAGGCATATTACATGTGTCATTATTAATAATCTCTCACTAACACTCTGGTTGTGCTGAAGGACACCAGACTGGTGCAGGAATAAAAGTTATGCGACAGAACTACTGTTAGAAGAGCAAAAATTGACTGTTGTTTTGAAGCCTGATATATAGAAATCACATAAAATTTAACCATTTAAAAATTTTTTAAAACCAAATAGCATAGATTTATACTGACTAAAACAATTATCAGTGTAAATGCTATCAGTCACAATGTCTACATCCAATAATATTCATTATAAACAATATATAGTGTACAATATCAGAGACACTACTCACTGTGGCCCCAGAGTGCCAGACACTGGGCATCCCTGGTCTTACAGCGGCCCCCATAGCAGCGGCCCTGAAAGAACCAGAATAGAGTACATCAGTTTACCACATACACACATACTACTGTTCGAAGGAATATGTAAGCAGTTATTTTATTTTACCAGTCCAGCATTGCACATGTAACCATCCAGTTTGTGGACATTATGTGGACACTGTTTGAGAAATGAATGAGAAGCATATGTTAATTTCTTACAGTTTTATGATCTTTATTTTGATAACAATGATTTAAATGATGATGAATGTATCATTACTTTACTCGAATCGCCAGTGCACGTTTCAGGCACATCACAGTCATTCACTGCATCCCTGCAGACCACTCCTCTTTGCTCATACTGCAACACACAAACAATATTTTACTTAGCATATAATCTGTATTATGGTAAGTAAGACAGTAAATGCACAACAAAACTACTGAATACAAAATGAAAAAAAAAGTTTGACTGATGACAAGGGATTTGTCCCTTTAAAAATTAAAAGTGCACCCTCATGCTGTTCCAGATCTGTACAGGCCTCATCACACTGTACCGGCAGACACAGACAGACAGCAACAGACACGTTTGTCAGGTTTTGTCGGATCAGTGTGTTACCCCTGTCAGCATCTTTTGGCATTGATTGGCACTTGTTTTCACTAAGTGAACATGTCGAATCAGCATCTGGAATGTCTTGGAATGTCTAAAAAGGTGACTGTGGCCGTTGGTCTGCATCTGTCGGTGCAGTATGAATATCTTCTTTTGTGGAACACAATATAAGAAATTTTAAACAATATGTAAGAAACATGCTGAAATTAAAAAAAGCTCACAGCTCCTTTGTGGATTGGATATCATTGTGGGTTGGATAACAGAGTCACCTAACTAAGGATAGTCTGATTTGTGAATGTACCATTGAGGCTGTTTAGTGAATCTGGAGATAAATGTTGTCAGTTTAATTTTTTTTTTTTTTTTTTTTTTTTTTTATGATGTGATAATTTGAGGCAAATACCTGAATAGGGAAATGCCTGAAACTTTGTAGATTACATAACAACTTGGAAAGCAGAGAAAACAAATACGGTATGTAAAATTATATATAAACTAAGTATATTCATATAATAGGCACAGACCTGTAGTGGAACTAAGTTTACTCTCTGTTGATATCATTTCTGATTTCTGAACAAGGCCTATTATAAGGAGTAATTCATTTTCAAAACAAAAATGTACAGATAATGTACTCACCCCCTTGTCATCCAAGATGTTCATGTCTATCTTTCTTTAGTCGTAAGGAAATTATGTTTTTTGAGGAAAACACTTTAGGATTTCTCTCTATATAATGAACTTCTATGGTCTTATAGTTTGAACTTCCAAAATGCAGCTTCAAATGGCTCTAAAAGATCACAGCCGAGGAAAGAAGGGTCTTATCTAGCAAAATGGTCGGTTATTTTCTAAAAAAAAAAAAAAAAAATTACAATTTATATACTTTTTAACCTCAAGTGCTCATCTTGTCTAGCTCTGTGTGTACTCTGTTTAGAGATTAAAAAGTATATTAATTGTAAACGTTTTTAGAAAATAACTGATTGCTAGATAAGACCCTTCTTCCTCGGCTGGGATCATTTAGAGCCTAAAGAGTGCGTTTAAACTGCATTTTGGAAGTTTAAACTCCGGGGCACCATAAAAGTCCATTATATGGAGAGAAATTCTGAAATGTTTTCCTCAAAAAAACATATTTTTTCTATGAATGAAGAAAGACATGAACATCTTAGATGACAAGGGGGTGGTTACATTATCTGTACATTTTTGTTCTGAAAGTGAACTACTCCTTTAAAGTAGCAGTGTTTCCATTTATAGTGATTAAAAATGTGAATAAATAATGACTAATAATGTAAAATATATCCTGGAGCTCATGCAGTGCACCTCTTACTCTTATGAACTGATTTTTCAAAAACATACAATTCAACACAATCAGTGTACCTGATCACGAACAAATGACTTTTTTTTTACTAGCAAGTTACTAAAATGAAATATTGGCTTGGTTAGCAGAAATGGTGAAGGTGGAAATCGTGGTGAAGGTCAGGAAAAGTGTACAGTGTTCAAAAAAAAAAAAAAAGTCAAATGTCTTAAGATACTATTACAAATTATCTGATTTATGGAAGCTTTCTAAAATTTCAAGCGGTAGAAAGCTGGTTGCAGCTGGGTTAACTGAGATAATAATCAGCTGTTTGGAGAAGTTGGATTTGGAGAAAAATCTTGAAGGTCAAGGGTATAATGGGACAGCTGAGGCGAGCTCACTCAGGTGTTCAAGCAAGAATAAAATAAGTAGTCAAGCATGCATTTTATGTGCTTAGCAATCTCAACCCAGTCAAAGTAGATGGCTGTGCTGGCAAATTTTCTTTGTTGGAAACACATTTTCATGTCTGTATCTTACCAGCCACTGAAAAACCTTGGTGTGTAGTGGAACTTGCAAGATGGTGGCAAGGGGGCTTTATTAACTTGCAAACATTTAATGTTGCAAGGTTATTAATAGACTGCCTGCTATTTTGCAAGTTCTGAGAAACATCCTCAATGATCCATGGAAGTGAAAGGCATGTTGGCCCAAATTGTTTTGTTCTCTTCCAAAAGGTGCTAAGTGACGTTAGTATTTTGCCTGAGATGCCAAAGTCTGTTTTGTTAACCACTAGGGCTGTTGAACTCATTGGTGCACTAAAGGAAACAGTAATGCATTATTGCAGTGAAGCCTTTTTTGAAGGATGTTTCTTTGAACAGCTCAGGTTGCACAAAAAAGCTCTTTTTTTCCTCTGAAGGTAAGTTTTTCAGCTCTGAAGAGAATCAAAAGTCACCAAAGGTCTACAGTAGCAGACAGTAGACTGTCTAGTTTAGCTGTTCTAAGCACTGAACGTCAAAATGACCAAGGTCTTACATTTAGATGACTTTGTGAAAAGAGTTGCTGAACCACATGCATTCAGCTACTCAATTCAGACTTGCATCCTTTAGATGTCAGTTGTAGAAACTATGTCTTCAATTGCAGATGCTATGCCTGTTTTAGTTTTTGTTCATATTTTCTTTTCTTTTAAAGTTTGTCAAAGTCATGTTTCCTCTTTTGTCATGTGATTCCCTGTACACCTTGTGTGATCTTGCCATGTGATTTATTTCCTTCATGTGTTATGTTTTTATTAGGTGTGTTCGAATTGAAGTTGTACTGTGCAGACCGATTGGTGTGTAACATCCAAGTGTCATGAAAGAGATTGGAAATAGCTCTCTTAGTACTTTGGTGTCGCTTTAAGTCCAACACCTCTTATAGGTTTGTTTTCTTGTCAGGTGGTTCTCAGTTCTGTCTTGTCATTGGTTTATTGTCTTGATTACTTTCAGGTGTATGCTGCTAGTCAAGTTTTGGAAGGATATGAGGATGAGAAAATGATAACAATTTAAATTTTTGAACTAACTACTCATTTAAACCATTATTCACAGAAAACTTCCCCCTCTGCCATGACTTTAAATTTAATTTATACATTTGCATATTCAAACTTTAAGTTGCGATTCACTGCATGACACAAGAAACATGCAGTCTTCATGCTACGATATAGGCAAACACACGAATTAATTTACACAAATCTATTGTATTATGGACATCTTCTATGGTGCTTAATGACCAAGGACTTGCAAGCTCCAAAAAGGACCAAAACCACCATTATGATGGTAATTTGGCCATTTTTGGAGCTTTACAGCTCTTGGTCATGACGTGAAGGTAAGTAAATAAGGACAATTAAAATTTTTCAATTCTACCACCACTTACCTTGCAACGGCTACAACACAGTCCATTGCTACACATTGCATCATGGGTCAAAGTGCATTTTTTACAGCATGCACCCCCGACACGAGAGCAATCCTACAAAGTGTACAGCCAATAAAAACATCGCATTAGCTTATCAAAGCACTGCAATAACCACCTTCCTGTTTTTTTTATACTAGCACTGGATAGTTCACCCAAAATGAAAGCTCACCCTCCTCTTGTTCCAACCTGTATTTGAGTTTTATTTTGTTCTCGTTGAGCACTAAAGAAGATATTTTAAAGACTGTCAATGGAGTCAATGGCTATCATCCAACGTTTGTAGGCGATGAGTAAATGATGACAGAATTTTTATTTTTGGGTGAACTATCCCTTTAAGGCAGGGTGTGAATATAATAAATTATACACTAACAATCAAAAGTTTATATGAAAGTTATTTTTTATGTTTTTTAAAGAATTCTCTTCTGTTCACCAAGTCTACATTTAATTGATCAAGGATGCTTTAAATTGATCAAAAGTGATGATAAAAACATTCAAAAGGTTACAAAAAATTCTATTCCAGATAAATGCTGTTCTTCTGAACTTTCTATTCATCAAAGAAACCTGGAAAAAGTCTACTCAGCTGTTTTCAACAACATCATAATAATAATAAATATTTTTGAGCAGCAAAAATATTAGAATGATTCCTGAAGAATCATGTGACTGGAGTAATGATGCTGAAAATTCAGCATTGAAATCACAGGAATAAATTACATTTTAAATTATATTCAAATAGAAAACAGTTATTTTAAAGAGTAAAACTATTTCACAATTGTACTGTTTTTGCTGTACTTTGGATCAAACAAATGCAGGCTTGGTGAGCAAAAGAGACTTCTTAAAAAATAAAAATAAAAACTTTTGACTGGTAGTGTTTATTGAAAATTCTATAAAGTCATCTCGTCACCCACCACTTGGGAGCCACAGTCACATTCTTCTCCCTGTTCCACAAAACCATTGCCACATTCAGGAGGATCCAACAACTGTAGCAACAAGAAATATGTCACTGCCGCATACTTACATTAAATATGCAGTGTTGAGCAAGCTACGGTAACCTAAATCTATCCTTTAAAAAAAGCAATTACACTTCAAGTTACATAATAAAAGTATTTAAATACATTAAAGCTATTTTATATAGTTATTGCGTAATTGGTTTTGGGAAGAGGTTCAAGTCCCCAACATGCATAGCAGCATAAGTGGCACAGATAAAGTGTTTTCTTTTTTTAACTTGCATTAGTGTTGTATTTGATTTGCCGTTTTAAGTCATAAAAATCTGTTTTAGTTGTCTTCTAAACTTATGATTATGAGCTCATTGTTTTCCACATTACTGTCAGAATTAGCATCTTTGGAGAAGGAGATAGAAGACATTCTACAATATTTCAATCCACTAGATCTCTAACCCAAATTGTCA
Organism: Garra rufa; assembly: GCF_049309525.1. Classification (NCBI taxonomy): domain Eukaryota; kingdom Metazoa; phylum Chordata; class Actinopteri; order Cypriniformes; family Cyprinidae; genus Garra; species Garra rufa. The sequence goes on from NC_133382.1 coordinate 13,706,311, forward strand.
CAAGATGAACACTGTGTACTGATATGCAGAAAGCACAAGCAGTGTGTGTCTATGCTCTATGTGCTGGTACTCACACATAAGTGTCTGGAGCAGCATGTCCATCTCTCTAATGGACACTGAATATGGAATTGGAATAAACAGAGAAGGCTGAAATAATGCTAACACCACCCTGTTGTCTGACAGCTCCTTTTCCACTGTCAGACGAATGTTACTGTGAGCAAATGAGATTGATGCAGATTGATGCAGCTACCAGCAACACACTGCCCACCCATCTGAAACTCCATGATTTGGTCCTTTACATTGTGGAATACACCTATTAGGGTGACTTCCTTAGTTATTCATTTCTGTAACTGTAGCTTTCAGTCAGAAGCAGATGTTGTCAAGTGGTACCCAACTTTCCTTAAGTGTTTCAACCCTTAACCTCAACACTTTCCAGTTGGTGGGTTGGCAGTGGTGGCCAAATCACTGCCCATCTGCTCCTGACTTCCAGCTTTCTAATCCTCTCTCTTACTCCATATCCAACATAAAGCTTATCATTCAGCCTCCTCTCCTATCCTACAAGCAGCGTGCTTCTTGCTCTTTATGGTTTATACTGACATTTGTACAGGGCATAATTGGCGCTGGTTGTATATTTGCTGTCCTTTGTAATTATGGAAGAGTTGTAAGCTCAGTGTACCTTTGTCATTGGACTGCAAATGTTTTTATGCTACCATCACCATGACTGGCATGCTGGATATCCAGGACCCAGTATATTGGGCTGTTAACAGTCAATAAAATCACATCTGTGGTTGTAAAATGTCTTCTTGTCCTTCCCCAAAGATTAGGACAAGACTACACAATTTGCTAGAATATTGTCTGTGAAAATATAGCGTAGAATTTGATAAAACGCACCCTAATACTTTGCTGATAAAACAAGTTTGTTGCTTGAAGTGTTGTTGCAAATATGTGCTATTTAAAAAAAAAAATTCTCCCATTTTTAGAGGACATTCCACACAAACCTTGTTAGGTTTATTGAAGAGGCAACTTCCTCCTCCTTGTTGGAGGAACTGAATGTACTCCTCTATACTGCACCGTGAAAACTTTCTGGGTAGATAGTATCTGTCAGGATCACATACATACAGTTCACAGTGTTTTTAGTTACCCTTACATGGAAAGTGCTTAAACTAATTGATAAGGAACAGCAATGTCATCCAAATCAACTTCATTTAGTATATATAATATGAGTTATCCTCAATCCTCAGAATCAAATCTATGACTTTATATATAACTAGTATGACTAGTATTGGTAATATATGCTCCACCAGTTGTGCTAAAGAAACTAATTATTTTGTGGACATTAAGACTTGACTTGAAAGTCTTAAAAAATACTCTCCAGAGCAGAGCAAGCTGGATCTTACAAATGTGTATAGCTAGCAATTTGGAAAAAAAACAAACTGGTTTAATGGCAAAGACATTTGAAGTCTACCACCTAGTGCTAAGATTGCTGTAATGCAAGAAGCAAGGTTGTGCACAATTTAGAAATGAATTGAGAATGCTTTTTAATATCTCAATTAAATTCCTACATTTAAAGTGAATTTGAATTATGGTAGAAAACATTTCAAATTTGCAATTCAAAGTTCTGAATTTTGCCCAACCATGGCAAGAATGCAAATCAAGCAGATCATTTACAATGAGCCCCCATGCTTGCAATAAATTTGCCAAACATTTGTGATTGAGCTTATGCATTTGCATAGTACGGTTCAGCATGAGTGTTAAAATAAAAACATGACTCACCCAGTATCCTCCATGATACAGCCTAACCATGGATCTGGACACTTACAGTCTCCTACAACACACACACATACAAATATTCATTAAATCAACAGTCCTCATTTATTTGGATGTATTTCATCAAGAGTGCAAGGATGGTTTATGGTGTGGAAGGATATCTACCTGCAGTAGCGCGATCTTTATTCCACATCATTCCAAGGTTCTGTCCTAAACTCTGACACAAGGTTATAGCCATAGGCCCCACGTTTCCATACTGACAATAAACACAGATGGTAAGTCAGTAGTCATTTAGCAGATGATTTAATGCAAAGTGTACTTGCAGTATGCTTACAGAAATAATCCCCCTGGTGAGTGTGTAATTTTTGTACCTCTAGCATCAAATGGAATTGAAAAATAAAAGTATACTATATATGATGCCCTCAAAAAGTTTGGAAACATTCTAGGCAATCTGGGGTTGAAACAACATCAGCATAAGTCATTTTTTGTGATGATTTTGCACTAATAAGTGGAATGCGCAACATATGAAAATATATTACATAAAAAAAAATGTTCTACTTGGTTTGTAGTGTACTAACCTTAATCAATCAGTAAAATTATAAAGCAGTGCTAACCCAATAATCTCCAAAAAAAGAGTTTAATCTATTAATCAGGCATCACAGCTGCCAAAGGTGCATGGTGTATGTCTGACTGTGATGTGTATATTGCCATTTTTATGTAATCAAAAAGAAAATCATTATTGTTGGTCTTCAATGATAATTGAAAGTTATATTAATTTTACATTTAAACCAAGAACTGATTTGAACGGATTTATGCTGATATTGTCCAAAATCCCACTCTGAAACCTTGAGCATTTGGAGGGCACTGTACATGTAGTTCCACCCTAACTGACACCACTAGTTGAGCCAATTTTGCTTTGTCAGGCGGGTTGGGATGCACACATAATAAACTAAACAAATTTCATGGGAAATCAAATGACTAATTGATTACTCATAGTTGGCTCTGCAAATTAAGCTGGGATAGGACAAAGTCTATGAACTGATAATTAAAACAAAAAGAAAAGTGGCTGTTCAGTCCCAGAAAGGAGCCATATTTGAAAATGATTCTGCAGTCAGAAGCAGAGCTTGCTCCCTTATGAAATACTGCTGGCACTTGTTTTTTGAAAATGAACAGACCTTTTTTTTAATTTGGAACACCAGTAATGTGTAATAAGAAAAAGGGTCAATGCATGTTCACAGTGAATGTTTGGCAACTCTGAGCTTTAGCTCTCACCTCATTGACTCCTCCTCCTCGTGTTGGTGAGCAGATGCCCTCAATGTAGGCAGTGCCACTGCTTCTGCTCTGAAATGTGCGCCCCCTAGGGGTCAAATAATACCCAGACTAGGTTTTAAACGTTTGGTTATTATGAAAGTTATATTTGATCTGCTAATATTTTCGGTCCATATCCCAGGACAAGAAGGTTTTAAATACTTTTTGAGGTACACTAGCATATACAGTGGTGTGAAAAAGTGTTGGTCCCCTTCCTGATTTTTAATTTGTCACACTTTAATGTTTCAGATCATCAAACAAAATTAAATATTAATCAAAGATAACACAAGTAAACAACATGCAGTTTTTAAATGAAGGTTTTTTTTTATGAAGGGAAAACAAAATCCAAACCCACATGGCCCTGTGTTAAAACCGCTGCTGAGCAAAAAGAACATAAAGGCTCGTCTCAGTTTTGCCAGAAAACATCTTGGTGATCCCCAAGACTTTTAGGAAAATACTCTGTGGACTGACGAGACAAAAGTTGAACTTTTTGGAAGATGTGTGTCCCATTACATCTGACATAAAAGTAACACAGCATTTCAGAAAAAGAACATCATACCAACAGTAAAATATGGTGGTGGTAGTGTGATGGTCTGGGGCTGTTTTGCTGCTTCTGGACCTGGAAGACTTGCTGTGATAATGGAACTATGAATTCTGCTGTCTACCAAAAAATCCTGAAGGACAATGTTCGGCCATTTGTTCGTGACCTCAAACTGAAGCGAACTTGGGTTCTGCAGCAGGACAATGATCCAAAACACACCAACAAATCCACCTCTGAATGGCTGAAGAAATACAAAATGAAGACTTTGGAGTGGCCTAGTGAAAGTCCTGACCTGAATCCTATTGAGATGCTGTGGAATGACCTTAAAAAGGCAGTTCATGCTCGAAAATCCTCCAATGTGGCTGAATTACAACAATTCCGCCAAAATGAGTGGGCCAAAATTCCTGCACAGCGCTGTAACAGACTCATTGCAAGTTATCGCAAACGCTTGATTGCAGTTTTTGCTGCTAAGGGTGGCCCAACCAGTTATTAAGTTTAGGGGGCAAACACTTTTTCACACAGGGCCATGTGGGTTTGGATATTGTCTTCCCTTCACTATAAAAAACTTAATTCAAAAACTGCATGTTGTGTTTACTTGTGTTATCTTTGATTAATATTTATATTAGTTTGATGATCTGAAACATTAAAGTGTGGCAAACATGCTAAAAAATAAAAAATCAGGAAGGGGGCCAACACTTTTTCACACCACTTTAGATGACCACAAGGGTAAGAAACATGAACTAAAAGTCAATTTCATGAGGCTTAACACTGTGTCCTAACCAGATACGACGCAACACTGCAAAACAAGATAAATGGTATCTTTTCCATGTTAATCTGAGGTCCCGGCTGGAACAATGGCATACAAACTCTGACAATGATAATTTCAAGCTCTTTGTTGGAGTGCAGTGCACCCACCGACTCTTCTCATTGGCTATGATACTTAATTGATTTTGTTGCGTCTCATATCCGTGTCATGTGATTAGACAAATTGTTTGTCACTGGAATCTTATTGTGTCTGGTTAGGACACAGTGTTAATTATATTGAATGGATATTTACATTCAATATAGTTATAGTGCATGCTTAAAATGCATTGACCAAGTCTGTAAAGAGTGTATGATCTGTATGAAGAAGGAAGCATAACATACGAGAGCAGGTGAGCTGCGTCACTCTTCTCTTTGATATTCTCCTTCCTGTATTTCATAAAGTCACGCAGGGTCAACAAAGGGTCGTCGCCAACAGAAACCATGTTCTGAGTTGACCATGTCTCCATGGCGACAAGCACTATTCTAGTGTTCAGCTGCTCCTTGTAAATCTGGAATTTAATAGGATGTTTTGTTAAGTATAAAAATTGCTTCAGTACTTACTCAAAGAAAACATCATGAGAAAAACCGTGAATGTGTCTGTCAAACTTCAGGACGTACAGCATCAGCCATGTTCACTACAGCTTTAGCAAAGTTCCTCGTCTGAGGGGCCGATCTTCGCATCTGTACAAACTACAATGAAAAACATCAAGACAAATATTACATGACAAAAGAAATACAGAACAGAGCAACTCGTAAGTAAATAAACTAACAGCAGATCTTACCAGTTCGTAATCATTGACCACAAGTAACTCTACATACTTTGTTTCACTCTGAACTGTGCGCGGACCCCTCCGAACCTGTAGGGGGACACACGGAGTCACAGATTTAACCAAACCAATGTCTTTAAAGGGTTCAAGCAACATCACAGAATGTCAGTGGCACCTGGTTGTTGCTATAAGGGATACAGCTCCGACAGGAAACTAACAATGAAATTAATTTTTCCTATTAGATCGTGTTTTATTAACGTCTACTACCCCAACCCTAAACTTAGCCCTTACTATAATACAAAACAGTATTGGGTCATTCCAGCTGGAATCATAAAATGATCCCCACCTGACCTCCTCAGATTTGTCTGGAAAAAAATCTATGTGATGGGTAATATGCCCAATAGATCATATACAAAATTTCAGATCTCTACTGTGCATACTTTTTTTTTTTTTTTTTTTTTTACAAAAAATCCGTAAAAAAGTTTGTTTTTTACCCCGTTTTGGCATCACAGTCTGAGTGACCATGTTCAGACTGAAATATCTCCAGAACTAGTTGTGCCAGGTCCATGAAATTTGTTCATGCAGTTCTGGACTAAGAGTCTTAGTCCAGAACTGCATGAATTACAACTCACAGCATTGTTACTGAATTTACACCTGAATGCTGGCCCTCTACTTTTCTTTAAAACTATTACTTTAAGGGTTTTCAGTCCATAGAAACCTCAATTTTCAATGTATAAGCATCAAACTTGGTAAATGGTCTGATATGTACCATGTCTTTCACATCCTTTGACATCAGACAATAGAGTCTTATCGATGTTGAGATATTAAGGTACAAAAATGACAAAAAAAAAACTAATTTACACCAATGTTCAGAGCAATATTTCCCATGAATGACACTAGGTGTGAACATAAAACTTTTTTTTTTTTGAAAGGGCATGTTCTTATTGATAAAATCTCAAAAAATTGGGATGGGGTTTTGCCTAATTTTTCTGTAATAATTTTTAAAATAAATCATTGTTGTGTGACATTCACAACTACTCTATTACCAGCTACTTTGAACTCATATGCCTAAATTAATGCTATAATGCAGCATTCCATTGTGCTCGGGACTCGGGGAAATCCGACCTCCACCTTGGGAAAGTGCAATGGAACGGCCACTTAAGTTGGGGTTCCAAAACACACACTCGGGCCAGTTCAGTGCAGACCGAGTCGGTTGGAATTATCCATAAGCATCCATATTTTTGCCAACTGTTACAATGGAACGCATTTACAACGGACATCGGGAGAACTGACTCGGATTCACCGACTACCGACATTCAATGGAATGCAACATAAGTACCTAATCTTGATGTTCCACCCAATCCAGTGAATAATACATCCATTTTCATTGAGAAAGCAGGGCATTATGTTACTTATGTGTATGACCGACAATGGTGGGTTGGTATCATCAGAGACGTCTCTGACACAGAGCAAGACATTCAAGTGCTTTTTTTGCATCCCCATGGCCCAGCTAGAGGCTACTTTTGGCCAAAAAGGGAAGATGTCTGTTGGGTGCCTCTCCAGCACATCATAATGAAAATTGATGTGCCAGTTACTTCCACTGGATGACTATGTCATAAAAGAAAATTAAACTGTGGATTCAGACACTTTCATGACAACTTTCAGTAACTGTCATGTCACACATTTATTTGTGTTGGTGGTATACATTATTAAAGTGACTCATGTCTGGAAGTACGTTTTTTGTATTTTGTATTTTTTGTATAAGTGGAACATTAATAAATTCTGTTGAAATGCCCATACCAAGCTGAATAGCAAAAGTGAACAATAGGATCAGTGATGAAACTCTGAGTTTTAAAAAAATCATTACAGAAATATGAGGCAAAACCCCATCCTATTTTTTTTTATATTTTATCAATAACAATATGCTCTTTCAAAAAAACAAGTTTTATGTTCACACCTGGTGTCATTCATGGGAAATATTGCTCTGAACATTGGTGTAAATGAGTTTTTTTTTTTTTTCATTTTTGGACCTTAATATCTCAACATCCATCAGACTCTATTGTCTGATATCAAAAGATGTGAAAGACATGGTACATATCAGACCATTTACCATGCATGATGCTTATACATTGAAAATTGAGGTTTCTATGGACATCTGAAAACCCTTAAAGTGATAGTTTCAAAAAAAGTAGAGGGCCAGCATTCAGGTGTAAATTCAGTAACAATGCTGTGAGTTGTAATTCATGCAGTTCTGAACTAGGACTCTTAGCCCAGAAAATTTCATGGACCTGGCACTAGTTCTGGAGATATTTCAGTCTGAACATGGTCACTCAGACTGTGATGCCAAAACGGGGTAAAAAAACAAACTTTTTTTTACAGATTTTTTGTGAAAAAAATACGCACAGTAGAGATCTGAAATTTTGTATATGATCTATTGGGCATATTACCCATCACATGGATTTTTTTTCAGACAAATCTGAGGAGGTCAGGTGGGGAACTTTTCCAAAATTTGATGATTCCAGCTGGAATGACCCTATTATTGTTGTACAGTGTGACAAAAATAACGTTAGATTGATGTGTGCATGCCCAGTAGTCAGAGCTATATCCCTTCTAGCCTAAACCGTGGCACCTGCAGCCATACGGATATGTCTGAAAAACTTTTTCCCTGTGAATATTTCTGTAATGAGTCATTTTTTTGAGTTGGTGCTTTCTTTTCAGTATATTGACCAGGGGTATAAAAAATGTGAACTGATTTGTCCAGACTGTTTTATCACTGACTAATGTGATATGGTTCATCAGTTTGTAAAACACTATCATAATATTGGCGGCCGTTGACACTTTTGAATCTGCTGTGCTGTTTTTCAGATGTATTCCAATGTTTACATACACTAGATGGATCTCTTTGACCATTTCTTTGCTTTTTGGCCATTTACATGTTTTAGAATAAAAAAAAAGTCTACAGACACCCTTGATTTGCTCAGGTATACTGATCGCTTAGTCTAGGGATGCACCGAAATGAAAAATCTTGGCCGAAGCATAACAAAATGAAACACTGGGCCAAAGGCCCAGTTCTGTTTTTTCCCCTAATGTATTTTGCCAATTTTTTTCATCATTGCATAAATTAAATAGCCAAATGTGCTTTTCACAGTTTTGTCTTGCTTTTCAAATAAAAAATCAATTACAAAACAACAATTTAAAAATATTTACTTAACACAGAACATTTTTAACATTCTAGTAGACATTATAGCCTACCAACAAAACGCAATTAAACTTATTTTACTTAGTAAAATAATTCTTATATTCTTTGGCCATTTTTAAAACCCCTTTCTTTAATCAGGTATGTGTTTTTTAATGTACAAATGAATGCAGCCTTGCTGAGCAGAAGAGACTTCTTTTAAAACATTTGAAAATATTACAGATCCCAATCTGAACAGCATGTGTGAATGTTATAATAAATGTTGTAATTATTGTTATCATTATTTTTGTCTCACTTTTTTTTTATTTTACAGAACAATAGTAAAATTACAATAACATTTATGAATGTTGATTTTTATTTTGGCGGAAACCGCAAGAAGACGTCAGTACTTTTTGTTGACAGGAGCAGATTTATGAATGATTCTCATCAAGCAGCGCAGATTTTAGTCACACTTTGGACTTTGAACCCTGGCTAACAATTTGGTGCAGCGCTGTCAGAATACACACAATTTGTGCGTGTATTAAAAAATATAATGTTCGGTAGTTTATTTACTAATGGTTGAAGGCCATTAGTGCGCACCTCTATTTGATCGCGTCACATCATTGTTCTGTATAATTTATTCGTATATAGCTTTTTTTGCTATTTTTGGCCAACTAGTTTAGTCTTAAGGGTATCTTAAGAGTATGTCTTAAAAAAGTGTGTTATGTAAATAATCAAGAAAATTAACACTCTCTAGGAGTTAAATTGAGGTAATTTTTTTCTTGACCATTTATTGCATAAAATCTCATTTCAGCACATTTAATTTTTAGATATGTTTTCTTAACTTTTCATTTTTCATTTTTAATATAAACATGTGAGATTTAGTCAGTCAAAACGTTACTGAGTTGTTTATATATGTTGAATAGAACATGTTTTAACGGATTTGTGAACACATTAAAGTTTAAAGATTTGTGGAGTAAAAATATAAAATTAGACTTTTGAAGTAAAATTAATTCTGGTAAACAGCTTAATGAACAGAGGTGAAACAGAGAGGGAAAGTACAGAAAATAAAAGCCCTTCATTAATTTGCAGCGTAACACAATGACCAGGTGGCATTTCCTGATGGGAACCCTTAAGAGGGTTTTTATGTGCAAGGTTAAAAATGTTCCCTTTTTAAGTGCGTTTTTCAAAAATGCACTTTACATGAACACTCTTAAGTGCTACTTAAGTCACTGTGTTAATGAAGTGTTAATGAAGTTCATTACTGTATAACCTCTTCATGGCCTAAAGCTTTTGGTGTAATTTAAAAAAATACTTGTCATTTGCTTAACCAAAGATTTTCTCCTAGTTAATTATCTACATCATTAAATATTATTTAAATGATCCTCAAAGTTACAATGATGACAGCAATGTAGCTCAGCACTGCAACTCTAGATTTTAAAAGAGGGAGAAGAGGTTATAAAATAAAAGTAAATTAAGGTTATTCTCTTTAATTTGGCCGTATTAGGTGGCTGCCTCTCTTCTAGAATAGATGAAAGGGAGCTGAGAAGTATTTAAAGGTAGTTTAAAATACACACAAATGGAACAATGGCAGTTAGAGACCACCTCAACCTTTAGAAAATTTTTAATTACTGTTTGTAAATGTTAAATACATGTGAAGAATGAAAGCTTGGATTTTTGCGGAGTAGGTGGAATTTTTACAATGAATTGTTTACTTTAATTAATGCAATATACTACTTTATTGTCAAAATATTGACTTTAATCTCATACTGCTGTAACTTTATTCTTGTAATTTTGACTTTATTCCCAAAAATGTCACTATTAATTAAATTGAGGTAATATACTACTTTATTTTCAAAATATTGACTTTAATTTTGCATTGCTATGACTTTATTTTTGCAATTTTGATTTAGTTCTCAAAATATTACGCCTTTAATCTCATATTGCTGACTTTGTTCTGGTAAATTTGACGTTATTCTTAAAATATAATGACTATAATATTTTATTGCTATAAATTTGTTCCTGGTTTTTTTTTTTTTTTTTTTTGTAATTATTCTCAAAATATTATGGCTTTAATCTCGTATTGATATGACTTTGTTCTTGTAATTTTGAATTTATTCTTGAAATATTACAACTTTAACCTTGCTTTAAATTTGTTCTTGTAATGTTGACCTAATAAATAGTCTTTGGAATATCCAATTGCTTATTCATGCAAGATTTTTCCTGATTTGATTTGTTCATGATAGTTGTTATTATTGTGTCCCTGGCCCCTAAAGACAGTGAGTTTTAAGAGTTTGTTGTCATAGGGTTATATTTTTAAAATAGAGTGAAGTGCCCCTAACTGTCTTCACCCACATTTTGACATTTATTCATCTGCATATTAATGAGGTTTTCAAATCTATGACGTGAACAATCTGTTCTAATATAGAGGAATTTCACAGCCCTTTCACACACTAGTCTCAGCCTCAGACGTCACACCCACTGACTGCCCACAGTCAGTTCGAGGGCCATCTTGTATAAAAAATTCTAAAACAGGGTCTCGAACTGAACCTATAATTGGCTGTATTTCAGAATTTGTCACTGCCAGATGGTTTTGTGCCTTTTTCTTTTTTCTCACCTGTATTTATTTGAGTAAACCCTAGTTCAGTCATGTTTGAGTTGTGTTTTGTTTTAGTGCTGGGGATGGTTGTAAATATGTCATCAGTAATTTCAGCATCATTCTCCCCCAAATTCATTTTAATCTATTTAGCGTTTTCAGACTTAGTGCAGTATAACAGCAGTCAGTGTCGAAATGTTTGTGATTACCAATCAAATCAGGGTTAAGTGTTCAAAGAGACCAAGCAGGAATTTTACTGCAGAAGTGAAAGCCATTTTCTAGTTCAATTCTAAGGGAGATAATTCTGCCACTTTGTGTTTTATCATAAAATCCTTTTCTAAGACCATTGAAATTACTGAAGGTCTACCAGGTAACATTCACAATATGCACACATTCAAACTTTATCTTTTACCATGCTGAAAACCACTTTATTAATGTCTTTGCTTGCTACATTCACAATTAGCAATTACATTATGTGAAGAATAATGTAAATTACATTCAAAACGTTTTTTATAGTAAACAGTTGGCAAAAAATATTGCTGGATTCAGCTTTCATGTTCAGTTGCTTACATCTAATCTCACATTATTAATCTATAATAAGTAAGTGTTCCTTAATTATTTACAATTTCAATTATGTATTTTCTTTCAGAAAAGACCAGGGTGTATGAAATTCATCTATTTTATTTTGAATTTGTCCTTGCCAGGTCTGTTCTAAAAATGGCACCAGCCAGTGAGACGAGTAATTCACCCAAAATTTCAAACCCAAGTGGTCCACTTTTGTTGTAAAAAATAACTTTAGAATTTTGTTCCACAATTGAAGCTCTATTCCAAAAAATGGTAAGAGATTAGGGGCTGTCATTCATTTTGAAGTGAGCTGTATTTGGATTTTACACCAAAACAAATGCTTTAGAAAAGTAACACTCAAAATCGAAACTGCAGCTTTGATAATTTTTTTTTTTTTTTTTCTGATATTTTTGTTTTTGCTAGTAGATGTTCTGAATGGCCGGTAACCTAAAAGAAATGGGTTACCAAATTTTGAGACTTTTGAGTGAAAAGGTCATTTTAAAAGATGCCTGTCATAGCATATACTGTTGAGTCAACAACTAATGCCACCGGATCGCTGTTATGTGAGCCGGATCAAACATTCATGTACTCAAGCCATAAATATATTTCCAGTATACCTCCTGCTGTTCAGCAAAAGACATCAAAATATCCTTATCCTTTATTAAACCCTTGTTCAGTTAGTTTACTTTTGGAGTAAAGGGAGCACGGCTAGTTATGAGTTAGCAAAATCCACTGGCACCATAGGATCCTAGGAAATTCATAGAAAACCGTTTCAGACAATTCAGTCTAATTTGGTAAACTGGTTCAAATAGTTTACAAAAACAACCAATTTAAAACAAACCGGACATCATTATTTCACCTTAAACATCACTATATTCACCTTAAACACCTAAACAGTGCTGAACTGCAATAGTAGGTCTATTTTTATAATGTTGAGCAGACCATGGATGCCCTATTTGTACAATGTCCAAATTCGAAAGCAGTGCAACCATTACTAATCTTTCATGTTCATATTATATTTTACTGCAATTTCTTATTGGAGAGTGGCCTTTTTCATTGTTTAATGAAACAAAAACAATCTTTTGTTGTTGTTTTTGCTGTTGTTGTGATACAGTACCATGAAAAAAAGAAATGTAAAGAAATTTAGATTTTTATTTAGTTTCCACAAGAAAACTGATTTTAACAGCAAATCTGCATATTAGAATGAATTCAATATCAGGTGGCTGCAGGAAATGTAGCTTCCACATGAATAAATTACATTTTAAAATAAAATACTGTTATTTTAAATTGTACTAATATTTCTCAGTTAGGAATTCTCTGGCCTTTTACAAAACCTTTGCCGTGGCTACCCCTTTGGCTGAAAACGATTTCTAGATGCCCTTTTCGGCAGCATGTTGTGCATGACTAATCTTCAAGTAAAAAAAGATAAATCAACTGATGTCAAAAATAAAAACTCTCACCTGTCTTTTTGCCCGTCTCAGCCCATCTGTGAGCTCCGGCTCGTTCGTCTCCATAGAAACGGGATAGTCACTGTTAATGTCAGAGTCACTGCTGTTCCTGGTGCTTCCTGGAAGAGAAGAAGCCATATACGGATGAAAACCATCCCGAACAAAAAGTTCCCACTCGTCAGCTTTCAGTGGATCGATGAAGATGTGTATTACTGAAAAATGATCCATGCAGAAAATCAATATGCACCAAACGGAGAAAGAAAGAGAGAGAGATCAGGAAGGATGTAAAAGCAGACAGGGTCTGAATGATGAAGAAAACCACTTGACTATAGATCATATAAGACAGAGACTGCATATGTCTTACTGTATTAATGGAATAGTTCACTCAAAAATTAAAGGGGTCATGACATAGATTTCTTTTATTACTTTAATGTCTTCCTTGAGGTTTACTTATAATGTTAATCAAGTTTTTTGCACAAAAAAAAACATTAATATGTGGAAAAAATATAAGTTTCAACCTTTATTCTAACCATCTGTCTAAATCAAACTGCTTAAAGAGGCGGGTCCTTTAAGCCTTGTTAGTAATCGGCTACTGTTATGATTGGCTAACATCATCTTATACGAAACAGTATTAATGCCCCGCCCCCTCACTATTGCATGCGGGTGTTTTGACAACATGACCAAAATAAAACGGTCATTTCCAGACAAAGCATTATGAAATAATTTACTTACAGTTTGTGATGCAGCTGCAGTCGAGTACCGCTTCATCTTTCAACATATCGTCACCTTAGAATTATAAGGTTCTATCTGCATTCTAAGCACTTTCAAGATATTGAGCTTCAAAGTTTATGCATTTCATAGACTTCTGTAAATAGAACCATATTTGAACCAAGGCCCAAAATGTACACATCTTACAAAAGAAACATCAAATAATGTAAATAAGTTAACACAGAATAAGAATATGTGAATAACTCAATTTTGACAAAAATGTCAGGTAGAACCTTATAATTCTAAGGTGACTATATGTTTCTTTTAAACTCTCAATGACACTGTGCCTCATTTACAAAACAACACACTCTGAAGTCTGAACAATTCTCTGACACGATCCGGGATGCCATTAAAAATAAACTATCCACTTGTTCCCTACGCTGGGATCCTTCTGATATCTTTACAAAGACGTAAACAAGTTGTTTAAACCAAATGCATCAATGCAAATGTTTTTTTTTTTTTTTTACTCCATTTGTCCAATTGATGACAGACTGAAGCACGTGCACTGTGTCAGAAAGCGAACGCACATATCCAGCATTGATTGTAATTTCTATTTGCATTTGACACGACGCAACGCGCATTCAAACTAGTGTCAGCCGTTAAAGGAATAGTTCGCTTTCAGAACAAAAATGTACAGATAATTTACTGTCATCCATTTCTTTCTTCAGTCATGAAGAAATAGTTTTTTGAGGAAAAAAATTCCGGAATGCTCTCCATATAGTGGACTTCAACGGTACCCGCGAGTTTGAACTTCCAAAATGCAGTTTAAATACAGCTCTAAACGATCCCAGCCGAGGAAGAAGGGTCTTATCTAGTGAAACCATCGGTTAATTTAGAACTCTGTGTATTTCGGTTCATGACAGTTAGGGTATGTTGAAAAACTCCTCCAACTCTCCTCCACTTCAAAATTGTCCTACATCGCTGTTTTACCTTTTTTTTGTAAAGGGTGTTTGAAGGGTGTACTTCTGCAGCAATGATTTGAATGATTTGAAGTTGGAGGAGATAATGGGAGTTTTTCGACAAACCCTAACTGTATTGATCCGGAATGTGCAGAGCATTTGAGGTTAAAAGGTATATTAATTGTAACTTTTTTTGTTAAAAAATTTTCATTTCACTAGATAAGACCCTTCTTCCTCAGCTGGGATCGTTCAGAGCTCTTTGAAGCTGTATTTAACCTGCATTTTGGAAGTTCAAACTCGCCAAAAGCAAATAGAAATTACGATCACTGATGGATATGTGCATTTGCTTTCTGACACAGTCCACGTACTTGAGTCTGTCATCAATTGGTCAAATGGAGTAAAAAAAAACATTTGTTTTGACGCATTTCGGTTTAAACAGCTTGTTCGCACCTTTGTAAAGATATCAAAAGGATCCCAGCATAGGGAACAAGTGGATAGTTTATTTTTAGCGACGTCCCGGATCGCGTCAGAGGATTGTGCAAGTTTCAGAGCATGTTGTTTTGTAAATGAGGCACAGTGTCGTGGAGAGTTCACAAAGAAAAATATGTTAAAAAGATGAAGCTGTACTTGATCTGACTGCAGCCGCATCACAAACTGTAAGTAAATTATTTCATAATGCTTTGTCTGGAAATGGCCGTTTTATTTTGGTCATGTTGTCAAAACACTCACATGCAATAGTGAGGGGGCAGGGCATTGATACTTCATACACGATGACATTAGCCAATCATAACAGTAGCCGATTACTAACAAGCCTTAAAGGACCCGCCCCTTAAAGCAGTTTGTTTTAGACAGAGAGTCAGAATGAAGGTTGAAAATGATATTTTTCCACATTTAAATTGTAACTTTTTTTTTTTTTTTTTAGAAAATAACCATTGTTTCGCAAGATAAGACCCTTCTGGGATCGTTTAGAGCCCTTTGAAGCTGCATTTAAACGGCATTTTGAAGTTTAAACCCACAGGCACCACTGAAGTCTACGGAGCCCCTTACGTCACCTGTAGAAGAAAAATAATTAATCCGTGGGGACGGTTTTGCAATTCGTTCCCTCAGTTTATAAACCGTACCCACGAATTCTTAAACTGTTCCCTCGGTTTAATAAATCGTGCCCACGGATTAACAAACCGTGCCCACGAATTTCCAATCCGCGCGCTCAGATTTTGTAAACCGTACCCTCGGATTTTGAATCCGTACCCACAAATTCATAATCCGTGCGCACGCTTTAGCAATCCGTTCCCACGGGTTTTAAACTGTATTTACGGATTTGTGGCCCCGCCAAATGCATTGTATTGCATTTATTAAACTTTATTTCTCATAGTAGGCTATATGAGACCATGGAACACTGACAAAACAGAGTTTTTAGCGTTTATTTTATATCAATAACTAACAGATTAGCTGCTAAAACACCACACCTGTGTTTTATCCCATTGGTTATTAATGTAAAATAAACGCTAAAAAGAAGAATGTTTTGTAAGTGCGGACCATGCATGGTACCAAAATAAAATAAGTGAAGAGCGCTGTTTTAACGGCTTTGCTTTATTTAATAATATTTTTCAAAATATAAAATTGCCTGAATAAAAAAAAAAAAAAAAGAGTTTTGGAGAGGAGAAGGTAGAAAGCAATACAAAACAAATAATGTACAGGTTATGTTGTCATTCCTTTGCTCTCAAACTAAATGCAATGTAATATATTTTATATTTAATAATTACATTAACAGTGAAGCATGCATCTAACTCTGAGTGAAAAGATTATCATAAAATCGCCAAAATGAGTCTACATGTTAAGAATGAACAAACACATTTGTGCACTCATTTATTTAGCCTATAAATTAAAATAATAATTACTATTTTAAGTATTATGACGTAAACAGCTTATATTTCTGTTTCTACTGATCGGGGGCCACAAATCCGTGAGTACAGTTTAAAACCCGTGGGAACGGATTGCTAAAGCGTGCGCACGGATTATGAATTTGTGGGTACGGATTCAAAATCCGAGGGTACGGTTTACAAAATCTGAGCGCACGGATTGGAAATTCGTGGGTACGGTTTGTTAATCCGTGGGCACGATTTATTAAACCGAGGGAACAGTTTAAGAATTCGTGAGTACGGTTTATAAACTGAGGGAACGAATTGCAAAACCGTCCCCACGGATTAATTATTTTTCTTCTACAGGTGACGTAAGGGGCTCCGTAGAAGTCCACTACATGGGGAAAAATCCTGAAATGTTTGCCACAAAAAAACATAACTTCTTTACGACTGAAGAAAGAAAGAGATGAACATCTTGGATGACAAGGGGGTGAGTAAATGATCTGTCTAATTTTGTTCTGGAAGTGAACTTCTCCTTTAAGCGACTAAATGTCAGTGGGCAGGGCCTATGGTGAGAACAAGACTATTCGTCGATGTGTTGCTTTGGAGGCAGTGTTTATGCAAACGACTATGCCTGAGTGACGTCACCCTGGCACCTCGGATCCAAATGAGCCATTTTTAGAGCTTGATTAAATAAATGCTTTGTTTATAATGAGGATGAGGTTTTAAGCTATGACACTTGCAAGATGTTTTATTGGTACAAATGCCTCTTATATGCCAAAAGACCAAGGCAAATTTGATTTCTCATGTCATGAGCCCTTTTCTTTTTTCAGTGGTATACAAGAAATTTGTCCAAGGTGAGCCAATATGTGAAATGTGGTGACTTCTTGAAAGACATATGATTTTAAAATGATATAATATTTATTGTGTGAGAGTAATCTGTGTCTTACCTGAGGAATGTGGCCTCAGCCGGATGTCTGCCATTCTGTACACAACATGAGTATTTGCATCCTGTGTGACAGAATAATGGAAGTTTTGTTAGTCTGACATAAAGTGCAGAAAGTGCATCACATGCAGTCATCTATGAAACGTTCATTAATATTGCATGCAGCATGTTTAAATTGACATTAGTCACATGACAGGTTATTCTAGTAAGATTTTAGAAAGCCACCATCGACAATCACTTGTGTTGTAACAGTGAAAAGAAAAAAGCTGCTGATGCTAAATGTAAACACAAACAGATTAAAGTTTTAGTTTAATTAAAGGTTTATTGAAGATATAGCGCCCCCTAGCATCAGAATTGTGTGAAATTTGAAATGTTTCCTCTTCTTTGCCATTTGAAAGTGAATTTTTGATATTGTGCTCACAGTAAATATTATAATTAGTCATTACAGGATACAACCAAAAACATAATTTGATTAAATTAATAAAAATGGCTAACTTTTTGTCATGCAAGCCAACTGTCTTGCGAATAAAACAAAGGTGCTAGGATGAGTTCAAAGAAGGTTCTTTATTATTATTTTTTTTAGCAGAAATGGAAAAGAACATGATCTTTCCATTTGGAATTTAGAGGAGGAGAAAATATTCTTCCCTTAGGATTCAGATACTAGCTCAAACATAAATTAGCTTTTTATAGTGCTACCTTGTGGATGATTTTCATCCAAATTTGTATTTAGTCTAATCTACATATATGGCAAATTTCCTAATAATCAGCCATTCAGAATTAAATATATTAGCTGATGGATTAGTATATGTCATATTTTAGTAGTACATGTTGTCTAGCATAGAAAATCCATGTAAACTTCACCATCCTTGCTCAAATAGTTACAGTGTTTTGGTTGTTGTCGTTGTGATGCACATTTAATGAAATGTGTCTTGAATTCTCAGAATGTCCTAGTGTCTATGTGTATCAAGTTTCATTAAATAAGGATTTATTCAAAAACAACAGGACTTTTTTCCAACTATACAATATACTTTTTCAGGCAGCCTGTACTGAAGACAGAGGTCATACAAAATATATTTCCACATTTAATGTACCAGGTGTTGTTTGATCAGCAATAATTTTTACATGTCTCTTCAGAATAACACCTTACACATTTTTTTCCCAAGAAGTTGTAGCCTTTTGAGAAAAGTAAGCCACGCCCTTAACTAGTCCTGGGAAAATCATGCTGAAAATCCATGCTGTAAGGCATGCCATTTAGTATACATATTTTGTATGAAAATTATGTTGATAATTGTGTGAATCTGCTAATTTCTGGCTAAATTGTATCCTGTTGTTGGGTAATGTTGTTTCCTTTCAGAAGAAACACTCGCTGATGTACTGGGATCTGCCATGTAAGGCTATTACACAACTATCCATTATTAATCTCCCATCTACCCAGACAGAGAGAGAGAGACACTTTACATGTGGCTTTGAATACTTTATGAAAATGACCCATTTAAGAGAAGTGAAAGAGGAGTGGAGAGAGAGTAAAGAAGAAACAGATTACAAATACAGATGATAAAAAAAAAACATCTGAAAAAAAGATACTAAAATCAATGGAAGGGAAAGTAAATACCTCTGCAGTTTATCATCTGAACAACCGTATGTCGAGTCTCAATAAGTCTAAAGCAATTCCATTCATCCAAATAGAAGACAATGAATTAATTCATCTTCAACTATGCTTAAAATAAACTAAGTTACTTTTGCAGCAGCTCTGTTTGTCTGAGTTTGAATTTTTTTCAATAAATTTTCAATGTCTGAAATAAGGTCTGTGGTTAACACAAGCTCTCACAAGTTTCATGTTTTAATCAATTGCATAAAATACATCCGCATGTTAAAATACATACAGTTAAGGTCAAAAATTTACATACACCTTGCAGAATCTGTAAAATGTTAATTATTTTACTAAATTAAGAGGGATCACGCAAAATACATGTTATTTTTTTCCTTCTGGAGCATCAGTGAGCATTCAAACCTTCTGTAATAATTGCATACGAGTCCCTCAGTTGTCCTCAGTGTGAAAAGATGGATCTCAAAATCAAACAGTCATTGTTGTAAAGGGTTCAAATACACAACAATGCTGAAAAGCCAAAGAATTTGTGGGATTTTTCTAAAGAACAACGGGCTGTTCAGGACAAAGAAGCTACTCATGAACAACTATCACTAAACAACAACAACAACAACAACAAAAAAACACACACAGATCATTTAGGTAACAACAGTATTAAGAATCAAGTGTATGTAAACTTTTGAACAGGGTCATTTTTATAAATCCAACTATTATTTTCTCTGGTGGACTATATGTTAACGTCTTTTATGTGAAATATCTTACTCAGTGCAGTAAACTTCAGTATGATCCCTCTTATTTTGGTAAAATAATAAACATTTTGCAGATTCTGCAAGGTGTATCTAAACTTTTGACCTCAACTGTAACACTGCTTGTGATTTTTTAAAGCAAACTGTTCAAACAGCATCACAACAAAAAGGACAAATCTGAAAAAATGAGGGTGTTTTAACCGAAACACAAATGTCACATTTCTCCTCATACACCCTCCTCTCGCCGTGCCTGTTAGGCTTCCATTGCAATTGCATCACTGTAAAGAAGAGAGATGAATGTAATGATGTCCTCTGGTAATTAGCTGCAATCCACAGATGCTATTGACCGAGTTTAATCCATATTTGAGCCGGAATAGTCTTATTAGTCATGATGAACAGAGAAACATGTTTTTTTGTGCTTTTAATATCTAAATGAAATGGTAGTAATTAATTACTGGTCTTGAAAATAATGTCAGATATCAAATTTCTTCTCTACTTTGAAGTGAATTATGATTCTTGACAGACTTCGATATCATAATGCGGTGCTGCTCTAATATCATGCATAAGCTGCTCTTTCTCACATTTTCTCACTCGACATCCCTCCTTCTGCTCTTCACCTCCGTCCCACATACAGACGTCTGCTGATTCACCTGTCAGTCAACCACAGTAATGCATATTTCCGTGCATGTGGCTAATATTCAGTGCTTCACTGTCTCTTCTGTATCTCATTGAGTGGGATTGTGTATCTACTTGTGATTTTTTCCAGACAGCAACAAGGAGATAGAGTGACAATTCTCCTCAAGAGAAAGTTGAGAGAGATGAATATTTCAGCTGCACACTGACCTGATCGCTGCTGTTGTGCAAGGGCTCAATGCCGTATGAAAAGTTGCCATCTGAGAACATCCCTCTGTAGACACACCAACATTGCAAATGTGAGACACTCCAAAGACAACAATCCTAATAAAGCTTAAAAATGCAGACTTGATAGGGATTTTTAGGTAATACTTTACAGTAAGGTTCAATTCGTCTAATAAAGTCTAATAATTAACATGAACTAGCAATGAAAAATACGTCTAAAGCATTTATTAGTCTTAATTCATTGTAATTTTACATTTTCTAATATAATACTAATATCAAAAGTTGTAGCTGTTAATACTCTTTAAAAGACCTGAGCTGACATGAACCAAAAATGAAAAGTTATGATAACTAACATTAACAAAGATGAAAAAATACTGTAACAAATGTATTGCTCATTTTTAGTTAATGTTAAATGCACGTTTTTCCACTATTCTAGGTAATTTAAGCATTAATAGTCAGAGTATTGAGAAAATTTAAAAAAGGAAAAAGTGCACTTTAAATACACAGATGATGCACTTCTTTAACCGAAACAACAAGTGTGCATAATACTCTAATACTCTAAACAGTGATTTCAACTTCTACCAGAATCATTTTCTGGATTCTGTACTTTTACTTAAAGGATTACTCCACTTCCAAAATAAAAATTTCCTGATAATTTACTCAACCCCATGTCATCCAAGATGTTCATGTCTTTCTTTCTTTAGTTGCAAAGAAATGAGGAAAACATTCCAGGATTTTCTCCATATAGTGGACTTCAATGGTGCTCAATGGATTGAAGGTTAAAAATACAGTTTCAGTGCAGCTTCAAAGGGCTCTACACGATCCCAGCCGAGGAATAAGGGTATTATCTAGTAAAATATTTTCTATTATTTTTTCTAATTTTATTTTATTTATTTTCTAAAAAAAAAAGTGCAATTTATATACTTTTAAACCTCAAATGCTCATCTATTCTAGCTCTGCAATATGCATTTGTGGTTAAGTTAAAGTAGTGTACACATTTTTTTTTTTTTTTTTTTTTTAAGAAAATTACCCATCGTTCTGCTAGATAAGACTCATTCCTCAGGTGGAATCGTTTAGAGCCCTTTGAAGCTGCATTGAAGCGGCATTTTTAACCTTCAAACTGTTGAGCACCATTGAAGTCCACTTCCACTACAAGTGAAGAAAGACAATGAAATTAGGGTGAGTAAATTATCAGGAAATTTTTATGCATACTATGCATAGGGTAAAATATGGTAAAATCAAGCCTGGGGTAAGATGACCCTCCAATTTTTCTCTCGCCCACAGATAGTCCAGAAATCACAAAACTTTCAATAAAAGCCTAAGCCATTTTTAATTTTGTAATTTCGTCTAAATACATTTGTGCGATTTAGTCAGTAAAATGTAATTTATTTTAATTTATGTAAATATGTATCTCTGGAAAATATTCATCTATGACATTGCATTATTTTGAATATCAACATTGTTTTTATTATAAATTATTTTATTGTAAATAAAGTTTTTATTTTGAATAGGCAGAATTTTCACAAAAGGCCCCAAGTGGCATGTTGTTACTATTGTTATTATTTTTTTTAAATCTTTGCTTACAATTAAAACCTATCCACCTTAGTCTTAAATGCACCTTATTCTTATTCTTAAGCCAATTTTGGTTCATTATCTGTTATAAGGAAATAACGAGAAGAATAACATTTAAGATAATACATTAAAATAATATGGTAAGACACATCAATTTGCAATATCAAGCAGCAAAATGAGCTGTTTTGAATAACTAAAAATAGCTCGACGCGGATAAGACCAGAAGTCAGACCCATAAAATTTACAAATGCTGACACTCACTCTTACGGCAAAAATAAGGTGGAAAGGCTAATTGATTAAAATAATTAAATTTGAATTCAAAGTTCAAATACAATTTAAAGGAACACTCCACTTTTTTTGGAAATAGGCTCATTCTCCAACTCCCCCCGAGTTAATAAGTTGATTTTTACCATTTTGAAATCCATTCAGCCGTTCTCCTGTTCTGGCGATATCACTTTTAGCATAGCTTAGCATAGATCATTGAATCCTATTAGACCAATAGCATCGCGTTCAAAAATGACCAACGAGTTTCCATATTTGTTGTATTTAAAACTTGACTCTTCTGTAGTTATATCGTGTACTAAGACCGGTGGAAATGCAAAGCTGCGAGTTTCTAGGCTGATAAGATTAGGAACTACACTTCCATTCCGGCGTAATAGTCAAGGAAGTTTGCTGCCGTAATATGGCCGAAGCAGGCGGAGTATTATCAGAAATGAGTTCCCAGCTAGTTTAGCATTTGCACATGTGCTGCGTGGTATTACTGCTAATACCACTAATAACTACAGAAGAGTCGTTTTAAATAGGACAAATATCGAAACTCATTGGTTATTTTTGAACGCAATGCTATTGGTCTCATAGGATTCAATGATCTATGCTAAGCTATGCTAAAAGTGATATCGCCAGAACAGGAGAACGGCTGAATGGATTTCAAAACGGTAAAACTCAACTTATTAACTCGGGGGAGTTGGAGAATGAGCCTATTTCCAAAAAAAGTGGAGTGTTCCTTTAAAATTTAAAATTCAATCAAAATATATGGACAATTAAATATGTGAATATCTTTATATGCCTATATATAAGTCATAGACTTAACGTATCTTTCATATGAATCCCTTTTACTGGGATTCTCCTCTGTCATCAGTAATTCAATTATTAAACTAAATTGTCAAAACAATTTTACATAGAATAGTTGATATCGTATTAGACATTAAAGACACTTAAACATATATAATTATTAATAAAAAATATATCAGGAGTTATATATATGTAAAAGTTTAGCCTGAATGGGGTGATAAGATATTTTGTGCTATGGCAACTAATTTATCACAGGTTACTTTTATATAAATATGTTACAATTTAAAACTAAATGCATTGTTCTTAAGGGGAATATCTTCCTCCATTTTACCCTAGAAGTACATAGTGTATACGTTTTCAAAAATGTCCAAACTGTTTTTTGAAAATGATATCACCAAAGTGCAATTGCTGAAAACAACAGTAAAACAACTGAGGTAACGAAGTATGTTTGTTTTTTGCATTGTCGAAGCAGATAAAGGGCTGCTGCTTACTGTAGGCCGTGACAAGTGGAGAGAGCTGCCCATGACCTCTGAACTCCCCTCACTTGACCGTGATAGTAACAGTGCTCTCCTCCCTGAAATCTCACACACATCAAACAATCACACACTGTATCAAAGTAAAATGATTACACTGTGAACACGCCTCAAATATGACAGTAACCACGGCAACATCCCCCATTAAAATTCATCAGATCACTTTGCCAATGTCCATCAAACGCTTTAAGCATGTTCTTCTTCCTGTCTGGTGTGAAACGAGTCCGTTCTCAAATCTGATCATTTTGTCTCTATGGTGAAAATGTTGCATACTCAATAAAGCAGTGGTTCTCAACAGGGGGGTGCGCCCCCCTGGGGGGGCCCGAAGAGATCGGAAGGGGGGCGCAAATTGTTTGCGAGAAAAAACAGACAAGGCATTATTTGGGTACTGGGTGTATTTTATTGCGTTTCACGTTTCATGTAGAACAAATATTGTAAACCGGTGGGCCTCCAGAGTGCCGCGAAATAGCTTAAAATTCATTTAAATATTGTCCTAAAATTGTTTAATTTCATTATTAATGTTTTAAATGAAAATGATCAAAGCACGGTCTCTCTCGTGTTCTGTGATTGATTGCTTTGCACTCGACGCATCAAGTTTCATCGCACTGTTAAATACAGACTGAATGGCAGCTCAAAACTTTCAACCGCTGCACAAAACTTCATTTTAGAGTCGTGCAAGGGACATATTTTTTGGTCCCGCACCCGTAAGTTTCTGTCCCGCTCCCGCAGAAATATATGTTATTTCGTTCTGCTCCCGCCCGCGACATTCATGTTTTGTCCCACTTCCACCCGCAAAAGTAACCTATTATACCCTGCCTCTGCTTAATTATTTTTATAATACGTCCCACGAACCCGCTCCTACGTCCCGATCTAAATCAAATTATTCGCGATACGTGCTTTAAAGTCGTCTGAATCAAATAATTTCCCATACGCGCTTTGAAGTTGAACGTTCTGAATCAAATGATTCGTGATCCGATTGGAGCGCTTCGAAACCGTGAATCTTTTTGTGATGCAGTGCTTTAAATTGTGATCACATAATACAGCTTCCGTCTTGTTAAAAACATTTTGCCACTGCGTCACAAAAAGATTCACGGTTTCGAAGCGCTCCAATCGGATCGCGAATCATTTGATTCAGAACGTTCAACTTCAAAGCGCGTATGGGAAATTATTTGATACCTTTGCTCACCTTCTCTATAAAATGTATTCGTTCTTTGAAAATAAATCATTACTATTTATAGAGCTAACTTATGATGTTTTTATTAAATTGTGATCACGTAATGCAGCTTCCGTCTTATTAAAAACATTTCATGACCTAACACTCATTATCTGGTTCTTGCCTAAAAAGACGGGTATATAATGTGCGTTGTTAACAGATTACACTAGTTTCGTCAACCTCTGCCTATGGAGAGAGAAAAAAAAGTTTTTAAAAGCATCCCCCCCTCTGGTTATTTCACAAATCGCACCCTATATATATATATATATATATATATATATATATATATATATATATATATATATATGTATATGTACATGTATATGTGTGTGTGTGTGTGTGTGTGTGTTAAAATGTTAGAACTGAGCAGAGGGCAAAACTAATGTTTTGGTTAATAAAACAGGCTTAAAAATAAGCATCTTTAGAGGAAATGTCAGGTATGGGGGGCCTTGCAAAATTGGCCGAAGCAGGAGGGGGGCCTGGCCTAAAAAAGGTTGAGAACCCCTGCAATAAAGGAACAGCTACATCTTCTTGATATGACAGGATTTGAGGAATCATTCATCCTTTCCGCAACACAAAACAAATTTAAGAGCCGTGGGGTCTGTGAAAGGGCGCCCACACACTTGAACGCGTGGGAGATGTTCATGTCAGTGGTGTGATTGGCGTATCTGAGGTGGATTTTCAAATGTTGCCGGGATTCATTTTTCCAGTCTGGCTGTAGTTTTCTGCACTGCAGTCTTGGTTTCTGTGTCTCTGCTGCAGTGTAGTTGCTTAATGACTTCAGCTTCTCTACTCAATGCTTCATTCTTCCTATGTGTGTGTGTGTCTCTCTCTGACTCAGTTGGACAAAGTGGACTAGAACTGTCTATAAGCAGTTGTCATAGCAACAGCATTGTGATTGGTCAAATGCAGCTGACACTGTACAGGAGGGGCGGATGCTTTCCCAGGCTCCTTTGCCTCGCTGCATCAAAGTCGAGAGCTGAGAAAGGGAGTGGGTATATTCCCAGACCCACATATGATATCTCGGGAGTTTACATGAAGATTGGCAGTAAACCATAGCTATTTAGGAATTAGTTAATTAAATGTTTTATTATAGTATTCAAAAATCATAATGACATTTATTTCTAATACAAACAGATAAAACTATATTATTGACCATGATATTATGGTACACAATCCTGGTGGATCAAATATTAATAAACTTGTTTGGTCATTTATAATATTAGTCCTTTACAAAAACAACATCAAGGAATACAAATAAAAAAAGAGATATTATTTTACTTACCAGGCTTTGAAAGGGTCGCCCAACCTCATCAAAGTGGCGTTCAACATAGATAGACGACAAGAGATCACTGCAGACACACACATTATTAACATATTGCTTAGAGAAAATTATAACATTTGTGTTGCTGCTAGTGAAATTCAACATTTTTTAAAATTGTTATTAAAAGCAGATTATTGAAAAGAAAATACAATTTCATTCTTTCTACTTTAAAATGTAATGTTTAATTCCATGTGTTACATGCCATTTCTTTAAAAAAATATTTGTGAAATTTACTTCTGAGTGAGAACTGTTTCAAAGTAAATCCTACTGTTTTTTTCAAGTGAGTGGGATTTTGAACATACTGATTGAGTTCCAGGTCTAGAACAAATGGGATTCCAAATGCTGTCACCAGGAATGAGATCTGAGCCAAATGAATGGGCTGAGAGAAAGAAGAACAGATTAAAACAGGTTGGTTACATTATAAAAAAAACAAGCCATTCCTCATCACCATGTATTTAGTGGCATCTGAACACTGTGAAGTAAACTAAATTAAACTAAAACAAAATTGTAAAATGAACAAGTTTCACTGACATTTGATATATTGTGTTTCCACCAGCTGCTTTAAGTACTACAGGGCATCTCACCCTCATGGACAGAATAATATTGCCAGTTCTTTCTGTGAGATGTTACCTCAACCTAAAGCACTAAAGCACCAAAGCACTTGCAAGTTCCCAGACATTTCTGGGGAAACTCGTGGTTTGCCACAGCAAGGACAATCGGCTGTCCTTCTTCCTGTCTCCTTCTAGCACTGTCTAGGGGCGCTATACATTACGGACATTGCGGTTTATTGCTCTGGCCACATCTGCAGTCATCATGCCTCTTCAAAGCAGGACTATAGCAAGTTTACGCAGGTAGTTTTTAGAACACCAGGTCTCTTTACTGTAAGTTACTGTAACTGTGACTTTCATTGCCTACTGTAAACTGTTGTGTCTTATGGACTGTTTCGCATTTGCAATAATTGTTTATGGTTCATTGAGCAAGCATGAACAACATAAACCCTTTAAACCTTGGATTTTAAAAATTACATTACAATATTCTGAAAAGGTCAGCGTCAATAGCCTTGTGGGCAGGGTGCCAACATATCCCAGTTTGAGGACCTTTCCTGATCCTGCTCTTCTCTCTTCCACTTCACTTTCTGTTACCTCCCCATTGTCCTATCATAATAAAGTCAAAAATGCCAAAACAAATTCCTGAAAAAGGGATTTTTTTAAATGAATTTATATGAGTGTTACTAGGTCTGCAAAAAACAAATAGCTCAATAGCAAATCAAAAATAGCCCCACACCAGCCCAATGACCCAAAATATCAAAACTCAAAATATGCCCCTCCTATATCTAAAATATGTATTTAACATCCACTGTTATGCATTCAACACAATTTCTCTTTGAAAATTACTACATAGTAAAAATCATTAAAACAGTGTTTTCTTAAAGCAGCTGACAGGAGCTCAAAAGCTCTCGACCAGTGCCAAGTCATAATCTAGCACAGTATAATGTTGATCAAATTAATGAATCATTGTTATTATCAAAATAATAAAAATGAGTAAATCTCAATATAATTTTCAATATAAGCATTTCAGTTGAAAACAATTTATCCTTTAACTCACAGTGTAAATAGGAAAGGATGTGACGTGAGGCCAAGTATGGTGACCCATACTCAGAATTTGTGCTCAGCATTTAACCCATCCAAGCGCACATACACAGTAGTGAACACACACACACAGAGCAATGGGCAGCCATATTGCTATTGCTGCGGTGCCCGGGGAGCAGTTAGGGGTTCGGTGCCTTGCTCAAGGGTCTCACCTCAGTCGTGGTATTGAGGGTGGAGAGAACGCTGGTTACTTACTCCTAAATCCCTGCCGGACCTGAGACTCAAACCCACAACCTTTGAGTTACAAGTCCAACTCTCTAACCATTAGGCCACGACTGCCCCAAATACGGTTAAAGTGTACCATCAAATTTAATGACATGGATTTAGGGTACTAAAATACACTTTATGTAATTTCTATTGTAACTTGTATGTCATGTTTTAACTATATTTGTGAATACACATTTGTAATAATAAAGTTCTAATTTAGTACCTTTAAAGGAGACTTATTATGCCCCTTTTTACAATATGTAATATAAGTCTCAGGTGTCCCTAGAATGTGTCTATGAAGTTTCCGCTCAAAATACCCCACAGATAATTTATTTTATCATTTTGAAAATGGCAATTTTGAGTGGAAGCAGAAACACGCTGTTTACGTAAATGTCTCTTTAAATGCAAATTAGCTGCTGTTTCCCGCCCCCTTTTCCAGAATAGGGCTGTGCCTTTTACCCTTTCAAAAAAACATGTTTAGTTTTAATTATCATCCAAAGCATGTGAGTACTAAACTAAGTTCTCTTTCATGTCTTATTGCACTTAAACTGTCAAATACACAAAGGCTTATGCTAAAAACAGTTACAAAAAAAGTTGTTATATCTGTGAAGGTAAACAGCTAGGAAGGAATTTGCATGCTTATATTAGATCTGTGTGGCAGCAGTGTAATATACAGTACAGTAAATCAATAAACCCACTGCTCTCTTGTCTCCTCTAAGGGTTGGGACTCTAAATTATGATCTGTGCAGCCAATGACAGAACGGTTAGCATGCTTTGCTCAAACTTTCACCAGAGCGTTAAAACTGGTATACTGTTGTCACTTGAAGAGATTATTCAAATGAAGCGTCTATTTACACTAAGTGCACTAACTCCACCCACCAATGTGTGATTGAGATAGTCAACACTACAAAAGATAACTGTTAATTGTCAGCTCCAGTGGCGCAGAGGATAAATCGCGTTTCACTTTTTTCGACGTGACCGAGTCAGGTTCGAATACCCCTTCTGGCAAACTTTTTTCTCCCTTTTCAAATCTCATATCATATCGAAAAGGCATTTATTTTCAATAAAAATGGAGGACATAATTGAAAAGTTGAAAATAAAGTATCGGTTAGGATTAAGGTAGGTTTAGGGAGGGCTTATTGTCCCAATAAGGCAGTACCATTTAATAAATTGAATTAAAACTATAATTTACACTCAGTACATAATTATCGCATGCTGTTTTAATGTACTACAATATTGAGGTGCAGATAATTGCATCTATTTGCAAAAAGTATTATAAATATCAGAAAATCCTGCTATTTCAACATAGTGTAAATAGAATCTATAGCTATTTGCACATAGTGTAAATAGAACCCATTGTTATGTGCACTTAGTGTAAATAGCATCTATCGTTAAGAAAATATGTGACCCTGGACCACAAAACCAGTCATAAGGTTAAATTTTACAAAACTGAGATGTATACAACATATGAAAGATCAATAAATAAGCTTTCTATTGATGTATGGTTTGTTAGGATATGACAATATTTGGCTGAGATACATCTATTTGAATATCTGGAATCTGATGGTGCAAAAAAATCACCTTTAAAATCACCTTTAAAGTTCTCCAAATTAAGTTCTTAACAATGCATATTACTAATCAAAAATTACATTTTGATATATTTACAGTAGGAATTTTACAAAAAATCTTCATGGAACATGATCTTTACTTAATTTCCTAATGATTTTTGGCATAAAAGAAAAATCAATAATTTTGACCCATACAATGTATTTTTGGCTATTGCTACAAATATACCCCAGCGACTTAAGACTGGTTTTGTGGTCCAGGGTCACATATGCTATTTTCACTTAGTGTAAATAACATCTAACTGCTATTTTCACTTAGTGTAAATAGCATCTATTGTGATATTACTGTTGTAATGTGATATTACTACAAAATGCACTTTTTAAAAAGTACTTAAGTGTGTTAAACAGTCATGAAAATGTACTATAAATTAGGGATGCACTGAATCCAGATTTTTGGGGTTCGGCCGAATACCGAATCCACTGTTTAAGATTCGGCCGAATCCGAAACCGAATACCGAATCCTACTCGCATCCTTAATCACACGTTTTTAGCTGTGACTGTCCAGCTGCCGTACCTGAAGTTGCTGCATTTTGGCTGCTGTCTGTAGATTCCTTCATGCACAACTCGTATTCTTTTGGATGTTTTAGACGCAAATGTTTTAACATCGGCGATATGTTGTGTACTGCTTAGGGTCCTTGCCACCACTAGACAAATTGGCATTGCAAATTGAACATAAAGCTCGACTTGAATCGCCTTCTTTTGGTTGAAAGTACTGCCAAACAAAACTTTTTTTGCTTACGAGTTCCATTTTCAGATTCTTACAGCCTACTACATTCGAACGGGTCGTATGTAAACACCTTCACGTAATCAACGGCCGTGTGACGTCGTAGTGCAAGTCTAGGGTTCGGTTTCGGTGGAAAATAAATCTAAGGTTCGGCCGAAACCGAACCCCGTCAAAAAGCCCAGGATTCGGCCGAATCCGAATCCGAATCCTGGATTCGGTGCATCCCTACTATAAATACACTTACCTGGGTTTTTATTTCATGAATATGACATTATCTGCAAGTGACAAGTACTTTTTGTTAAAAAACATGCTTTTAAGATACACTAAGTAAGTTCACATTCGGGACAATTAAGCAGATTTTTTTATTGCCATTATGCTAAACTAAAACACTCAGTATAAGGACCAGTTCTCACCATTAACTAGTAGCTTATCAGCATATTGGCTGTGTATTAGTACTTATAAAACACGTATTTTGCATGACCATATTCTACATTCCTAATCCTACCCAACACCTAAACTTAACAACTACCTTACTAACTATTAATAAGCAGCAAAATAAGAGTTTATTGAGGCAAAAGTCATAGTTAATGGGTTGTTAATAGCGAAAATTGGACCTTCAAAATAAAGTGTTGACCAAACTGACCCTTTGCAAAGATCATTACTAGTTATATCATGAAATAAAAATGAATGAACATCAGAAGTCTTGTTTCAACCACAGAAAGACATATACACCAATTTTCAAATTCAAGTCCACTGATGTTAATCTACTCTCTTCTGGTTTGTTTGTTGGAAAAAATGGGAGATTCTGCATTATTATTTGTCAGATCGTCTGTCAATCAAACTCCCTGCAAAGGGCCAAACTTGCTGTATTTCTCATGTATAGGTCACTTTGGATAAAAGCATCCGCTAAGTTATTAAAAGTAAATGTAAACTCATTCGGAATTATGTGGAGTTTTGTATGTAGAATGTTTCAAATCAGTCACTGCTTATGATTGATTTCAGTTTGGATGCTGCTTTAGCGGGAGTTCAGCGATTTGCAGTGAGTTGCCAGTGTTTAGTGACTGATATCGTTCTGCTGGTGGGTGATACAGTCCCCTGATACAAGTAGATACCACACCAAAACAAGAGCGCCTATAAGAAACCAACAACAACTAAATCGGCTTTCAACTAACAAAATGTAACTTGCTCTCTGACTTCTCTGTCCCTCCAAGCACTTGGCATAGACAATGCATTTCCCCCTCCAAATCAAAGTCCCACCTAAATGTTTGTCTCACTGAACTTTTTTTTTGCCTTTTTGAGAAATGACAATGAAGATTTTGAAAGGAAAGTAGAGGTAGGGAGAGAGAGAGAACAGGTGGCCCAGGACAGACTCAGACAGGAGTCGTCGGGTCTAGTGCCTGAAGGACGGTCACGCAGGGTTGTCGTGTGCTCTGCACCAGTGTCAGGTGAGGCAGCTCAAGGTTATGAGGATATAAAATGGCCTTTGACAGACAGGTGGTATATATTGCACCCCTGGTTACAGGAGACGAACGGTGTGGGTGTGAAATGCGATCACCTTTGAATACTTGCAGTCGAAGGCATGAAAACGAATACCTGCCTCCAATGCAAGAAGCGGGGAGTGCATCCACACTCATTTATTGTACTAAATGAATCATTCAAAAACTACAGTCTCGTATTGTAGGTTAGATCAAATACAGACAGAGGTGGGTAGAATGTAAAACAATACTTTATATTAAAGCAAATAAATGCTCAGGACGCCATTGCAATGGCAATTTTGCGATAACAACCGGATGACTGTACATTATCCTGAATTATTACACAGCTATAAAATATTGATTGAAGTTAAAATATTTTATTAGCTCACTAATAAACTCTTTGCCTCCACAAAGACAAAACAGTTATCGACAAGTACCCAACAGATCCCTTTCATCGTTTTGAGTTTTGCAGGCATGTGGCAGGACACCAACATTTTGCAAAATATTAATTTGTCAATACAAGACCACTTAACATTTAATGAGATATTTAATATTTATCTAAATGTGAATATGCCTGTGGGTGGTTAAGTACAACAGCATAAACACAGGAACTGCGTGTTTTTCGGATAAGCTCTAGAGAACAGCGTCTGATTCACAAAACATGCTTCCAAATGCAGCAATAATGTACCATTTTTCCTTGTGGTGTACAGAGCTAATGGTTTAAATGCATTCATCATTGTATATAATGAACACAGAATCCATGCAGTTGCAATTATATAATAGGCTTATAATAGAAAAAATATAAAATTAAATATGTTAAAAAGGATTTGAACCCCAGTCCACTTGCACTTTCACAGGTGAAATCCAATAGAAATCCACACAAATGGGATTTCACTTGAGGGCAAAAGATTTGCTTCACACATTATTGACAAAAGGCACCAGACTTTTTGCCTGTGAAATTTCACCAAATGATGCTAATGATATAAAGATATACAAGTTTGTTTATTCATTAGAACAGATTTGGAAAAATTTAGCATTACATCACATGCTTGCCAATGGATTCAAAGGATCACACAATAATCCTCAAATAGTCAACAAGTCTCCAGTCAATCAATAAATGTCTTGTGAAGTGAAAAGCTCATTGTTTGCTAGAAACAAATCCATCATTAAGGCATTTTAACTTTAAACAGTCACTTTAGCTCATAATCCATAAAAATGCTTTCTCCAGTAAAAATGGCTGTCCCTGTTGTCCTCTAACATCAAAATCCACCAAAATATTTGTTTTGGACTGTTTTCATTATTTCATTGGTATTTGCGGCATTGTGTATTATTGGTATATACGCATGTCTTAAAGCACGCGGTAATTTGCGCTGCTCTTGGTAGATTGTGCTGGTCATTATGGGAATGATCTGGATGTGTCTGTGTTCTTTAATGTGCGCATTGTCAGTAAATCACACATAGAATTTTCCCCTCCCATCAGCGTTTTAATGGAATTGCGCTCTAAAACTAATTTGCCCTGTTTAGTAAATCTGGTCCTTTGTATTTTAGCTAAAAGCAAAAGGTTAAAGAGTTAGAAGTTAAAACATCTTAAAATGTCTTAATGATGAATTTGTTTATTACAAACACACAGCTTTTCACTTAACAAGTTTATTGTGATATGTTTACCAGCAGTTTGATCGCTTATTCTGAAGGCACCCATTCATTGCAGAGGATCCAAGTGATGTAATGCTAAATTTGTGTTTGAAGAAACACAATCTTGGATAGCCTGAGAATGAGTACATTTTCATTTTTGGGTTTTCCTTTAAGCCATAAGAAGAGGGACTGTCACTGGTGCCAAAAATACATGCATAATGCTAATTGTAATCAATAACATCAGCATTAGCAATTCAGCAATATCTCTACTAATAACAGCAATAATCAATAACAGTAAAAATCAATGTTCAACCTCACAAATTAACCCAAAACCAGGATGGCCAGACCAAAACCAGTAAATTTCAGTTAACTAAACAATGTGAACAAAACACTCCTGATGCCAATACCGTTTTAAACGTTAAGTACACTGTAAAAAGTTTTTACCAGTTTCAACTTAAAAACGTAAGTTCAGCAGCTGCCTTAAAATTTTAAGTTAAATCAACTTAAAACTACTATTCATTTCAACTCACAACAAAAAATTAGTTAAAATGACTTGTACTTTTAAGTTGATTTAACTTATAATTTTAATGCAGCTGCTAAACTTAAGTTTTGAAGTTGAAACTGGTGAACACTTTTTACAGTGTTGTATGTTGTCATCAAAGATATATAATTAATAAAATAATAATTTGTACTACCTTAATCGTATGTCTTTGTACATTTTCGGTTACGGTTTTGGGGTGGGGTTAGGGGTTTTGCTACATCGTAAAATACGTATGATTTTTCACAAAACGTACAAATTCACATACAAGTTCAAATGAGCCAGGTCGTATGAATTCCTACAAATTATCCACCTTGTAAAATATATATGAATTGTCATGAGATCAGGTTGAACAAGTACTATTATAATTCTAAATAATGTCATTTTTAGTTAATTATTCAGAATTATTAAAGGGGTTAAACAAATCAGAAACAAATGACATTTCTGTCATCATTTACTCACTCTCATGTAATTCTAAACCAGTAAGTCTCTTGTTCATCTTAGAAACACACATGAAGATAGTTTTAATGAAACCAGATTTCTGTCCCTCCACTGAGCCCATGTCACCAAAACTTTGACGATTCAAAAAAATCAATAAAGACACTGCAAACATAATCTTCAATCACTTTATATGATAATTTAAATTAGGCATTTATTCACAAATAAATCACTGATCAATGCACAAACATAGAGCATATCAAATATGATAAATGGAAGCTCAAACTTACACCCTACAACAACTAATGAGGTTTGTTTTCATGTGTCAAACAAGTATGGTTACCTGTTCCATTAACAGTGTGTTTCCTTTTTATATATATATATATATATATATATATATATATGTAGCCCCTCACACCCGGGTCCTACCGCACCCGCTCCGAGCAGGTCTCGAACCCGGGTCTCCGGCATGGGAGGCGGACGCACTAACAAGGAGGCTAAAGGCTGCAACCGCTAGCGTCTGTCGCTAGTGCGTCTCTTGAGATCGGGGAGTGAGGTTTACCTGCACAGCACCTATTAGCTGGCCTCCGTTACATATATTACATGGACTTTGAATGGACGGACATAAATTTCTCAGGCTTTATGTTTCAAGATGAAGTAAACGATGACAGAATTTTCATTTTTATGTGAACTAACCCTTTACAGATTCAGTCCATACCAACACTGAGACAGACCCGTTTATTCTTCCTTCAACTGTTAATATTCCACTCTCCTCTACAGCAAGAAGCCAATATTACATTAAAGTATACATTTACAAGTAGAACCTTTAATGTGCACTTTACCCCTCTGAAAAGGGCTCAGTGCCAATTCTCTCTCAGCTCTATAGTCTTCATGACAGATGGGGTTTGGAAGAAAATGGCTAAGAATGCTATTTATCAAATGCATGTTCATAATATAGGCAGTCACATGCAATGATTTAGGAATCAATAGTTAAAAAATACATTTTAGTAAATTATTAATATAATAATAGAGGAAGATGTATCTATGGCAGGTACAGCAACAGGTTGTTATACTATTTTTTCATGTAGTGCATACATTTTAGGTTTAGATGCGATAGTATTTGGAAGATTCTACGATTTTTGTACATGTGGAACCTTGGAATGTATCTGGTGCAGGCCCAGATGGAGAGCTGAGCAAAAAGCTGAGAATATTATACTGTTATTGGCATCAAAATAATCAAAATATTTCATTAAAACACAATAAAAGCCACAAAAAGTTTTAAATCATGGACTCTTTAAAAAATAATAAAACATGAACAAGTATTTACAAGCCATTGAACATTCTTAATTTTATATGTTTATATGTGATATGTTGGCTAGAAAAAATGTGGTACTGATTGGATGGTGGTTTGCATGTACAGCTGAGGTCAAAAGTTTACATACACCTTACAAAATCTGCAAAATGTTACATATTTTACCAAAAATAAGAGGGATCATACAAAATGCATGTTTTTTTTAATACTGATCTGAATAAGATATTTCACATATAATATATTTTCATATAGTCCACAAGAGAAAATAATAGTTGAATTTATAAAAATGATCCTGTTCAAAAGTTTACATACACTTGATTTTTAATAATGTGTTTTTAGTGATAGTTAGAGCCCCTTGTTTATCTTGAACAGTTCAGCTGCCCGCTGTTCTTCAGAAAAGTCCTTCAGGTCCCACAGATGCTTTGGTTTTTCAGCATTTTTGTGTATTTGAACCCCAACAATGACTGTATGATTTTGAGATCCAACTTTTCACACTGGGGACAACTGAGGGATTCATATGCAACTATTACAGAATGTTCAAATGCTCACTGATGCATCAGAAAGAAAACACAATGCATTAAAAGCTGGAGGGGCGGGGTGAAAGCTTTCTAAATTTGAAGATCAGGATAAATTGAACTGATTTTGTCATCTGTGAAACATGTGGCTAAGTATCTTCTGTAGCTTCTGAAGGGCAGTACTAAACAAAAAAAAAAAAAAGAAAAAAGAAAAATGTACACGTCTTCATTCTGTTCAAAAGTTTACACCCCTGGCTCTTAATGCATCATTAGTAAACTTTTGACGTCAACTGTAAATGTATCAACATGTCTACTATGTAGACTAGTAGGCCTATCTGGAAAAACGTCAAAGGAGTAGAAAAATGGGCACTTTTCTATCCCTGAGGCAGGATAGAAGTGGATATATTAGTAAATGCAAAAAAAAAAAAAATCAATCAATCAATCAGCTATTGTTGTAGCTCACATGACAAAGCCAACATGGCAAATGTACAACATTATTTACAATTACCGCTCAAGATGTTTTGATCAAATGCAGTACTACTCTGATAGTACACACATTGGGAGTCAGGTAGTTGGAAAGGAGGGGATGGAAAATAGAAGAGCTTGATGACAAAACAGTAAAGTAATTTCAGAGAGGAAGCAAGTTAGTGTATTATGATAAAAGTTTAGGAAGTAAATAGATGCTTGTTTTTCACATGTGTCGTTGTAAGACCAGGAACACGTGCATCAGAAAATAAAAGGGGTCGATTTTAATATCATGTATCAGTAGAGAGTCACTCACATGCGCTCCATCAGCATCAATCTTTACTAGAGTACCCAAGTGGCCGTGCGGCAGTTCCTCCTCCGCGTCAGACCGCTGCAGCAGCCGCTGAGGCTGCGTGAGCTCCTCCGCATACGCGTTCTGTTCGCGTTCCCGTTCCGCTCCGTCCCGTTTGATGCTGCTGCCCCAGCCTTTCAATATAGGACACATTCATAAAAACTGTAAGACAATCGTCAAATCCATGATCCTATGTTTTAATAATTCCTATGCGTTTACAGCCACTACACTCTATCTAGCCTGCGGCATCACTGCGTATTCTGGCGCGACGCTGAAAATTCATAGCCATGCCCGTGACAGAAAACGGGGCCATCCGTAAAATGAAGAAATCGTTGCACCTGTTGGCGGACATTACGCATAAACAGCTACACAGATGGAGCTTGTACTAATATCACGAACCCGCTCCCAATGCGGCGTTCGTCGCTCACCTGTCACGGCGAGTCGCGCGGTGACCGCAGCCCACAGGAGGAGGCAGCGCGTCGCCAACATGATCACATACTCCTGCGGCTTCAACCGGAGCGAAAAGATGCGAAACGCGACATTTACCGCCTCATCCCGTTCCGCGGCGATGTTGAAGATGTCACGAGGAAGATGTTAAGGGCATCCGTGGAAAACAAGCAGACTCGGATGGGAAATACTTCAGAAAGTATCCGCTTGCGCGAGGCGCCGTGATGTCTGCTTAAATCGCTCGTGTGTTGTCGGTCAGAGATTGCGGGTGGAATTCATGTTGGGATTGAAACGCTCCTTCTGCGGGACTCCAACCCGCACCTCCTCCCACTCTCCTCTCTTCTCCTCCCCTTCACTTCACACCGCACTCACATGCAGCATCAGATATTCCACTTCTGTAACCTGGAACAAATATCACGTTAAAAAGAAAAGACAGTAAATATTACAATACACAACATTTACATAAAATGCAGTATAACTGCAAAATATAACATAGCAATTACAACTACATTGAATTCAATATAAGTTTACATATTTTAATATAATACATATATTAAATACGTTATTATTTTATATAAAATATAGGCCGACATCATAATTACAACACAGTTGTCAATCAACACCCATAGTATTATTTTGTAAGCAGTTGAAAAGAGGGATGAATGCCTTCGTGTGTGTTTGTGTCCTGAAGAGAGAAACTATCATCTGAGAGATAAAAGCATATAAAATATTCCCGTCCTCAGCAATCTCTCTCGTGCCTGAGGACTATATCGATCTGTACTAATCTTTAGTTACTCATAAAACAATGACTTGCCCATCTCCATCTCTAAAGCATTCATAGACTATATAGTGAACAGCACGTGGCACACTATTCAGGGAACATGGGAAAAACATGAATCTGAAGGTAGAGAAATTGCTGATGTATCATATTTGGAAAAAAAGTAAAAAATCTGAACTATGGCTAATGGCATGCTACTTATATTTTTTGAATACATTTACAAAAACTATAGTTTGTGAAAGAGCATGCGGTATGGATGCCATTTTAAAAGTATGACATTTAATGTTGTGAGTGGTATCCAGTTAGAAGGTCTTAACTTTTCAATGTCTCAAAAATTAAATGTTTAAAACCACTGATTAGTTGCTTATCAATCGTTCATTACATTGGAAATGGATGGTCAAGATAAG
This sequence comes from Garra rufa, assembly GCF_049309525.1. Lineage (NCBI taxonomy): Eukaryota > Metazoa > Chordata > Actinopteri > Cypriniformes > Cyprinidae > Garra > Garra rufa. The sequence continues at coordinate 13,745,240 of NC_133382.1, forward strand.
TGCATTTCATTGTATGATACAGCATCTCGTAGGATGGTTGAATTACATCAATACAAAATATTGAGAAAATAGCCTTTAAAGTTGTCCAAATGAAGTTCTCAGCAATGCATATTACTAACCATAAAATAGGTTTGATTATAGAAGAAACTACAAAAATTTTTTTGGAACATGATCTTTACTTAATATCCTAACGATTTTTGGCAAAAATCTATAATTTTGACCCATACAATGTATTTTTGGCAATTGCTACAAATATACCTGCTACTTAACGCTGGTTGTGTGGTCCATAGTTACATATTATTACCACATCACCCTACACTTATCTGCTAACAGAAATGCCAAATACATTAATAATCACATATTTTTTATTTAGTTTTATAAAATAAAATATATTAATAATTATTTGAATGATTACAAGTTTAAAAATCAAATATAATAATAATGAAATCAAAGCAAAGCTGACTTGACATTGCCCTAACAGCTCCTTCAACATAATAGACATATTCATATCAAAATAAAAGACCCTAGTGAAAGAAAGCAAGCAAGCTTACTAAACGGGTGTTTCCTAAAAGCAACTATGGTCACAAGTTCTGTTGTTACCAACACAATTCAATGGAACTTGCGATCATAGTTAACTAATAATAATTTTGGGAAATGCACACCAGAACTTAAAAGGTTAGGGGATAACTTCCTTCCAAACAAGTCAATGCTTTACCTAAAGAAGCACACAAACTGACCACTTGTCTTTTGTTGAGCTGACTTTAATGAGCATACACACAATTCAGTAGTGCTAAATAAGCATCTAGACTGGAAGTAAACAGCTTTTAAAATACAACTGTACAAATATCAAAACAACAGTTCATGATATAGTAAAATAATAATAAACATTTATTTTAGAACTCTTCATTTATTCAGGGTTTTGTCTTAAAACATAAAACTGTCCTAAGGCATTCATAAAGCTAATTTCCAGTGTTTATGGAAAATCTTCCAAGTGCAAGATTTTACTTGGACATCAGCGGTACAAGCTCTATATGGCTGCAAAATTCTGACACTAAAAGATGAAATAAAACATTAATTGACATAAAATAATTAAAACACTGCCAACTGTATCAGTCATGCTGCCATATCCACTGATGCACATTTAGAGGTAATCTGAAAAGTATTTTAAAAAAACCTCAAAGATCTTCATAGGAAATTTTATGCCTTCACAGTGTATCCTATCCATCATGTTCTCCAAAAGCCACCACGGCATTGTTCTACCATCAACACTGCCTCTAAACTGGAGAGAGGCCAGGCACAGCACTTAAACTAATTGGATAATGCCCCTCCAGCAAAGCCTCATTAAATTCACAATACTAGCACATGTTCCCGGATATTTCTGCTGAAAAGTCATGGTCAACACTCAGGGCAAGAGAGAGCCAAAGGAGAAGTCATGGAGGTCAGTTGAAGAGAAAAGCATGAAATACTTGCCAGCTGTTAATTAAAACAAATTATTTTCTTGAATGGAATGGAGTGTTCAAAATTCTTAACAAAAATGTATAAATCAATACTGATGTAAGACAAGACCACTTCACTGTCCAGAAAAAAAAGATTGAGCAGTCTTCATCAAACAGAACGTTCAAAAGCAGAAATTATTTACACATTAGCTGCACAGTTAGTCAGACCTCTACAATTAAATCTTCCTCAATAATAAACAATTCATTCATTAGCTCTTATTTCACAAGTAATGGTGGCAGTCATCGTAATTTAATTGTAGAAGTAAAAATGGGGAGAACTGAGAATGGACAATAACTGCCTTATGATTGAATTCATCGGATTGGTGCACCTTCAATCCCAATCATGTGAATCAAGAAGGTTGCAGTATGGAGCACAACCGTGATGTATAGCTCCCATCCTGCATGCCAGTGTGTGGCTTTTGTAATAACAGACCCAGATCATCAGGTCCCCCTTTAGCTTGAAGAGGAACTCCAGTCGGAAACCATGACAAGAGGCCAGAATCCCAGTCTGATTCAGAAGATGCCGTGGACCATGTGAGGTTAGGAAGCAGAGCAGATTCAATGCAAACAGAGGCTCCGGAGTGCGACAAGAATGAGCTGTTCGAGGCTTTACTGACTGATGTATGGGATGCATCTTCCGGTGTCTGGAAAAAAAAGGGTAACAGTTCTGGAGGATCATGAAACTGATGGCGCTGGAGTTGATGGTCTTCGTGGAAAAACGGTACCAACTGTGGAGGGTCCAAATCCAAGTCCACTGGATTTTTGATTGGAGGCAATTCGTGTGACTGCTTAACACATGCTTGATTTGCAACACTGTGCTGTTGGTCTACTTGATGAGGCAAACAGTGAGTACTGAGAGTAGAATACTTTAGGGAAGGCCACGTTGGGATCTGATTCGCAATAGATGATTCATTCAGTGATGATTCATGGGTTGCTAGTATGCTACCTCCAGTTTGATTATTCATCTCCATTGTAAAATCCACCCTAGAGACTGGCAAACACGACATGGTGGAAAGTACAGATGAGTACTGTCTTATCCAGGGAGCAGGGATTGGCTTTTCACTTTGACTAATCTTTCTTCTTTTGGCAAGTTTTGGACTTTGAGTGAAGGACCTGCAGCGCTTTTTCAAGTTAGCTATAGAAAATGGGTAATCTGACTGTGGAAATGGCAAAAATGGCAAAAAATTAGGTAATGAAAAGTAGGAGATGCCAAACTCTGGAGTCCCAACAATATCTTGGGCTGATTTCAGTGATTGTTTTGTTGAAGGCAACTTTCTATGGTCCAACACAAACTGGCCACAACTTTCAGAATTACCATCTTCACCTCGCTGGAGTAGCATTTTAGTGCTGTTTGAGTACATTTTTAAACCTTGATCCCAATCGTGTTTTTGATTTTGAGAGCTGACTGTGTTAGGAACACCACCTATGAGACCCCTTTGCATATGAAATACATGTAGATCATGACCATCTTCACATTGTTCCTGAGTTTCAGGAACATTTTTAACACCAGAGATCGTGCATGGTATTTTGTTGTCTCTGAAAGAGCTTAGAGTGGGCACTTTTGATAGATCTTCTGATGGTGTGACAGAAGATAGGATCTTGGGTTTTTTCTTTATTGACTGGGATTCTGGAGAAATGTGATGTGGGACTATATCCATGCAGAGAACACCAGATTGAAAGTCCTGAACCTTTGTGGTGCAGGTGATGTAAAGGCCTAACTTGTCATTATCAGGAGGATCAGGAGAGTTATTTTGCACTGTATGATGAGAGGTTGCATTTTGTTGACCAGATGGACTCTGGATAGGTATAGGTAAGAGGTGTCCTCTGTCGTCAGTAACTGCCGGTAGATAACCACATTCTTGAAACAATGGAGTCTGAAGAGAGTTTTCATTCTCACTGGAAGTATTCTGTACCATCTCAGGTAAACTACTCAATTGTAATTGAGAGAACCGTGTCGGTGACCTGAGGGAAATTAATAAAGTAAAAACAAAAGTTATTCAGTGTTATACTGTCAACAGGACAGTATAAAAAGTTAACATCTCAATTACTTTTAGTCAAATAAAGCTTGCTCCTTACTTCATTAGAGTTGGATCCACTTCTCGATTTGGATTACAAACAAAGCCAGCATCCATTTCAGCCATTAGTTGGTCTACTACAGCATAGTTACTGTCATTTTGAATGAAAGAGCGATGCATTTCGGACTGCAAGTGCTAAAAATCACAAAGAGAATCTAATGTCAAAAGTTATATCAGAAGTATGAATTTCATTAGGTGTTTCCATTACAGATTTGCACAAAATGTTTGCAATATTTTATAAATGTCGTTAAAATCTGTTGCGAAGTGACAGTGTGTCCATTAACCAATGTTATGCAACTAAAGTATAATTTTTTTTCTCTCACGATAAGTCATGGCGATGAATGTTGGTAGGTTTACAGGTGCTGGTCATATAATTAGAATATCTTCAAAAAGTTTATTTATTTCACTAATTCCATTCATTCAATATACATTAATTCCACACAGACTGATATATTTCAAGTGTTTCTTTCTTTTAATTTTGATGATTATAACTGACAAGTAATGAAAACTCCAATTCAGTATCTCAGAAAATTAGAATATTGTGAAAAGTTTCAGTATTGAAGACCCCTGGGCATTTAAATGGTCTCTCAGTCTAGTTCTGTAGGCTACACAATCATGGGGAAGACTACTGATTTGACAGTTGTCCAAAACTTGCCCACCTTGCACAAGGAGGGAAAGACACAAAAATTAATTGCAAAAGAGGCTGGCTGTTCACAGAGCTCTGTGTCCAAGCAAATTAATAGAGAGGCGAAGGGAAGGAAAAGATGTGGTTAAAAAAAAAAGTGTACAAGCAATAGGGATAACCGCACCCTGGAGAGAATTGTGAAACAAAACCCATTCAAAAATGTTGTGTTGGGAAGATTCACAAAGAGTGGACTGCAGCTGGAGTCAGTGCTTCAAGAACCACTACGCACAGACATATGCAAGACATGGGATTCAGTTGTCGCATTCCTTGTGTCAAGCCACTCTTGAACAACAGGCAGCGTCATAAGTGTCTCGCCTGGGCTAAAGACAAAAAGGACTGGACTGCTGCTGAGTGGTCCAAAGTTATGTTCTCTGATGAAAGTAAATTTTGCATTTCCTTTGGAAATCAGAGTCCCACAGTCTGGAGGATGAGAGGAGAGGCACAGAATCCATGTTGCTTGAGGTCCAGTGTAAAGTTTCCACAGTCATGATGGTTTGGGGTGCCATGTCATCTGCTGGTGTTGGTCCACTGTGTTTTCAGAGGTCCAAGGTCAACGCAGCTGTATACCAGGACGTTTTAAAGCACTTCATGCTTTCTGCTGCTGACCAACTTTATGTAGATGCAGATTTCATTTTCCAACAGGACTTGACACCTGCACACAGTGCCAAAGCTACCAGTACCTGGTTTAAGGACCATGGTATCCCTGTTCTTAATTGGCCAGCAAACTCGTCTGACCTATGGGGTATTGTGAAAAGGAAGATGAGATATGCCAGCATCCCAACAATGCAGAAGAGCTAAAGGCCACTATCAGAGCAACCTGGACTCCATGTCATGCCGCATTGCTACAGTAATTCAGGCAAAAGGAGCACTTTTCATGTTCATACTTTTCTGTTGGCCAAGATTTCTAAAAATCCTTTCTTTGTATCAGTCTTAAGTAATATTCTAATTTTCTGAGATACTGAATTGGGGTTTTCATTAGTTGTTATTAGTAGTTTCACAGTTATAATCATCAAAATTAAAAGAAATAAACACTTGAAATATATCAGTCTGTGTGGAATGAATGTATACATTATACAAGTTTCCCTTCTTGAATGGAATTAGTGAAATAAATCAACTTTTTGAAGATATTCTAATTATATGACCAGCACCTGTATGTACTGTATGTCACAGCCACTGCAGATGTAGGCATCTATCTTTACAGAAGCATAAGGGTAAATCCAAGCTTTAATGGCAAGGAATTTTATTTTAGCATTGTGTAGTCAATGTTTGTGTAAGCGGCCACATATGATTTTTTTTTTTTTGAGGTTATAGTACATTAAAGAATAATCATGTGACTTTTAATGTATGCAACCACCCCATTCAAGCGTAAAAACTTGTTTGCAATATGTGATCCTGGACCACAAAACAGGCATAAGGGTTAATTTTTTAAATTGAGATTTATACATCATCAGAGAGCTGAATAGTGCAAAAAAATCTAAATATTGAGAAAATCACCTTTAAAATTGTTCAAATTAAGTTCTTAGCAATGCATATTACTAATCTAAAGTTTTTTTATACTTCTGGTAAGAAATTTAATGTCATGCAATATGATCCTTACTTAATTTCCTAATGATTTTTGTCATTAAAGAAAAATCAATATTTTTGACCTATACAATATATTGTTGGTATTGCTATGAATATACCATGCTACTTAGGACTGGTTTTGTGGTACTGGGTCACATATATGGGAGTTTTTACGAAACTGGTGTGTTTCTATTTGCCGTATTTTCGAAATTTGAAATTTCAGTTTGTGCAATTTCAAGGGTAATGGAAACGCAGCTATTGTCTCCTGGTAACTGATATTAAAACATCTTACAATTGTTTTTGCCATTACTCAATCTTTGCAAACAACATACCAAATTGACTCACCTCATACTGGTTTTTGTAGACTGTGTGGCAGCACTCACAATAGCCTGAACTTTTCTTAGTTGGGCCTTTGGGTGTCGCACTTGCAGTTAGTGGAGCTTGTAACTTATGGCAGCTGCTAGTGGCTTCTTCCTTCTTCCTGATAAAGAAAAAAAAACTCACAGACTTAAGTGACATTGTAAATTTGATTAGCAGCTTCTCAAAATGCAAAGAACATACCTGAAATTGTCCTTGCTGGCATCATCTTCCTTGATTCTATCAGACTTCCGAGTAATGAGGGGCTCAAAAGGGCTAAATTTTCCTGAGAAACTCATCACTGGGAAATTCAGTGTCTGTGCATAGAATGGTCTGAACTTCCTGTTTATAAAACCAAAATCAGAAGGATTAACAAAACAACAAGCTTCTTTGAACATTTAATTAGGAAGATGACAAATAGATACCAACATTTCTTTTCAACCAAAAAAAAAATAAGATTAAAATGTCTATATATGTATGAGGGAGAATGTGTTATCTACTGTAACTAGTAAAAACTTTTCACATTTTTTAAATCAATGTTTGTCTTCACCATTTTAGTTGAAAAGATCCCGCAGTGTAAAAAATAAATAGTTTTTATTAAATGATTTGTAGATGATATATTAATAAACTAATTTGACCAATTAGTCAAGGGGTAATCAGTCATACTTTTTGGAATCACATTAGACCAATCTGTTATTAGATTTTTTCTTTAAAGATTTGCTTTTTGGCATTTTTTATTATAAGAGAATGTAGAGCAGACAGGAAGCTAAGTGGGAGATGGAACGGGAAAAGTCAATTAAATCATTTATGGACAGTGGTTCCACAGAATAGAAACATGTTATCTTTGCTCAAATACTTTAGGTATGAAGAACTTAATTGATTGAAGTTTTTTGGATATGGCTTAGAGTTGTCAAAAAGTAGAGTTCGGTACTGAAATAAAAATAAAAAAAAAGTGAATTTCCAGCTCACATTTGAGCCGATTTTTGAACATCACTGATTGGTTATAGTGTTCATGTGCTCAACAGATATGACTGTGATTGGCTACAATGATCAGCGTTTTTACGCTTCTCACCAGGGGCTCACCAATAAGCACACCGGGAGTGTTTGAAAGCCGAATGTGTCAGCTGATCTATCCATGTGCAGATGTATTAGAGATCCGCTGACAAACTTTCAATGCTCCCGTTGTGCTTATGTATGAGCACTCAGTGAGGAGCGTGAAGCGCTGATCATTGTAGCCAATCACAGTCAAATCTGTTGAACACATGAACACAAAGGCCAATCAGCGATGTTTTTTTAAAATTGGCTCAACAGTACTCAAACGTGAGGGGGAAATGGACATTTTTTAAATTTCAGTACCGAAAGTATTGAACTCAGTACTTTTTGACAACTCTTATATGGTTGTTTACTCAATTCAGTTTAGTTCATCATACATCAAGTATTTGAGTAGAGATAACAGATTTCTGTTATGTGGAACCATTGTCCATAAATTATTACAAAAATATTTTGATAACTCTCTGTAAGGAGTAAAATCATTATTTTTGTTATTGGATTTAAGTAATGTAAAATTAAGAAAATGTATTGGTGTTTTTTACTGAGGACACTAAAATGACATACAATTTCATCTATCCATTTATATGTCATTGTAGTGTTCGTGGTATGCAAAATAAATGAATAAATAAATACATGAATACATGTACAGCATAATGTATAATATGAGCTTAATCACCTATATCCACCAGGATCTAGTTTTTGTAGGATCAATTTCAGACAGCAGTGCCAAACAGACTAAAAACACAATAGTTCTTTTCATTAGCAAAGAGTTGCTCTGTACACAAAGATCCTCAGCAGGGGAGGGAAAGGATACTTTTCCGATTGACTTCAGGGTGGCCCCTAGGGTGCGGCATGCATTTTGATAATTAACTTATCTAAAATATCTACAGTGTCCTGGGCTGAAACATTTGCCTTGTTAATAGGACTGGGGACCGAAACAGTCAGGCATAGAAAAATGTGTTTATTAAACATGGATATTTTAAAAATAAAGACAAATCAAAATAACCAGATAATAAAAATCTTACAGCAGACAAAGGCACTGGAACAGCATAACAGTATTCATACTATTTCTGAAGTTTGCAACAATCAAATACACTATTACTACTATATCTACATTTTAAATAAAATGTTCAGTACAGAGCACACTGTACAAAAATACTACATAAACAATGCAATATAAAGGATCTGACTTTCCATTTTTAGGGTCATGAATTAATTTCTTATTTAATCACAGTACCAGAGGCAGACAATCTATTGTTCCACTTACCATTAAAAAAAATACAAGTAACTAGCCTACCATCTAAACAGAAAGCAGAGTTAAGAGAATGAGATTGAGGTATAAAACTCACCGACTGGAGTCCTCCACTTTCAGATAAGGACTTTTCAAGACTCCAGCTATGTGAAGACACAGGCGTGTTAGCACTCAAGAGCATACGCCACCTCTACGCTCAGGTTTCTCAAGTATATAGATGTTAAATATATTAAAGCTAGACTTAACAATAAGTGGTATGTTTATGCAATTTACAAACCTTTCACATGAGGAGCTGTTAGATTGCTTCTTTTTTTCTGTTTGGAAAGGAAGTGTGAAACTGGTGTGAATAAGAAACTCATTTCGGCAATAAACAGTATTTACTCTTAACAGTTAATTAAATTACCTTAGCTGTCCTCATTTTCTGATTTAGATGATTGATGAACTTTAGAAATTCTGTCATTCACGTTAAGAAAAACAACAACACATGCACACACACAGTACAGTCATGAATTTTATCTGTGTTTCTAACTTAATTAATAACAGGGTTCCACAACAGAATCCTAAAAGCAGTATCCCACATTCAATGAAATTTAAAATCAAACTGTACATATGGTGCTTTCTAGTGTTGACTTTTTGTCAGTAGAAATGATAGTGGCCTTCAGTAGAAGACTGTACATGAGCACTGAGAGGAACTGGTACGCTGTAGTTTTAATTATATATATATGACCCAGGACCACAAAACCAATCATAAGTAGCATGGGTATATTTAGCAATAGCCAACAATATACTGTATGGGTCAAAATTATCGATTTTTCTTTTATCCCAACAACCATTGAGATATTAAGATCATGTTCCATGAAGATATTTTGTAAAATTTCTTACCATAAATAAACCAAACTTAATTGTTGATTAGAAATATGCATTGCTAAGAGCTTCATTTGGACAACTTTAAAGGTGATATTCTCAATATTTAGATTTTTTTGCACCCTTAGATTTCAGATCCTAATAAACCATACATCAATAGAAAGTTATTTATTCAGCTTTCATGAGTTGTCATGTCACACTTATGAATGGTTTTGTGGTCCAGGATCACGTATTGTATGTAACATTTCTGTTTATTGTTCAATGTTCAGTGCAGGGCTGAAAATATTTTTTTAGTTTAGAAAGTGTTCGTTGTCATCTTATTCTGATCCAAGAATTTCCCTCAGGAAAAATTCAAAGCAAAGTTGCAAATGTGATCTGTAATGCTTGTGTAAATTGTGTTAAATGACTAAACAAACAAACAAACAAACACCCACAGCAATACCCTTTAGGCAACAATTAATGTAAAAAAAACAAAAACAAACAAACAAACAAAAAAAAACCTTAATTTGCAGACACTATCACTGCAGAGTCAGAAAAAAAAGAATAGGTCACATAAAAACTTAAGTTGCCTTTATTTTGTGACAACATGTCATCCCCAACCCCACTTTAACACAAATGGCTAAATTCTTTAAAAAAAAAAAAAAGTACATTAAAGTATGATAAATGTGAAAGACAAATGGGTCTGTCAAACTTAAAAATGCCGCTCTAAAATAAGCCCATGTGACTAGAGTGCCCCCTACAGCAGGTAAATGAAAGGATACCATCTACACTGTAGACCTTGACTCCCCATGAACGAGCATTAGCCAGCACACTGCTCTGATACTTCTCCTGCAAACAACAAAAAAACCTCAACGGTTAACAAGTAAAGTAAAAATGCAGGATCAAAGAACTGAAAGGACCTAACATAAATCCTAATAGAAGCAGCATTATGACTGAGCAAAAAATGTACATATTTTTCATTAGCATTGCAGTTCTTTGTTTTACATTTGTCAAATCCCAAAACTTTCACAAATTTTCTATGTAAATAAAGATTACAAATGATTCATTAAGACTTCATGTAGGAGCACATGTTAAAAAGAGGTGGAATTTGCTATGCAAATATTTAGGTGTGGACTTACATTGCTGTGGATTGCTTTTTCCAGTAATGCTTTTCCACGACTGCCACAAACCTAGGGGTGAAAAGACATTTAAAACCCATTATTAGCTACTAAACAATCCAATGTGAGCCACCTCCATATAATTCTCAAATCAGCTTTATAAAATAACAAGAGCCTTCATACACTGTGAATAAGACAACTGTGGTACAAAAAAAGCTGCCTGAAATGTTTAGGTCTGAAGAAGTGACCTTGGAAGGAGACAAAACACAGCATGGCAGGCTCCTCAAAAACACATCATACAGATGTCAAAAAAAAAAAAAAATTAAGAATTGGGTACATACCAGAGGTTTGGGGGTTCCACTTTTTTTCCCCCATGGAATACATGAACTATCCACAGGCAAATCACCATGAGATTCTTTAATGCCCGTAACAACCACATTCACATCCTTGGTGAGAAAACTGTCCACTTTCTATAGGAAACCGTGAACAGACAGAATGAGATTCAGAATTTTTTTCACTATATACATCACTTTAGAGGGCAACAATCACTACAATTCCTGTTTTTTCCTTCATTTACAGACGAATGACAAAATGATAGCTCTCACCCCTCCCAGACGGCTGATGATGTCAGTGAGTGTGACGGTCTGATGTCTCTTCATGTCATGCAGGTAGAAGGATTGTCCCTTCAAACCACTCGAAAGTTCTCCAGCCATTTGAACTGAAAAAGGTTTAGGAGCATTTATATGCATGTTCATTCATCTATGGGGGTGCAAAGTGCTACAAACCCTATTGGTTTGTACTCTGAAACTGCATATTGCAGCCCGAAAGACCTAGAGATTTGAAACTTGACAGGATGAATGTTGGTCCTGAATGGTCAGCTGGGGAGCTACAATAAAGCTTAACGCATTTTGAGGAATAAGTCCTGAATCCTGAAAATGTGTCTTATATCAAATAAATTCTTGGCCCTAAGCAAAAGAAAAGTGTCCTATTACTTTTCATCAATCAATCAATCATGATCAACTAAAAATACAGCACATCACATTTTACATTAATATAAATTGTTGTATACTCCGCAGGGTATTTTGAGTTTCTATGGCTGAATTTACATTGTCAACAAAATCTGATTTTCTTTTTCACTGGTATCAGGTACAGATTGGGTCTACTTGTAGGTAAACAGCAAAAACACTTATGAGATTGGATTTTTTGCCATTTAATTGGAGCCATTTGATTAGAGCATTCAAATAAGGTTACAAATCTGACGCTTTCCTAATCCCTTATCATCCGACTACAGCTTTATCCCATTCAATGGAGCTCAAATAAGATCAGGTTTAATCAGTCAGTGGTACAATGTCATTTCAGTAAAATTTAGAGGGTAACGGAATTTGTGCCATTTAAGGCTGTTGAAGTAAAAAATAATAATTATCCTCCTTTGTTGGTTTGTTGATCATTTAAAACATATTTTAAAGCATGAACATGCAGTAAAAATAAAAAAATAAAAAAATAAAATAAATAATAAGAGACATGGTAGGGATGCACCGAAATGAAAAACCGAAAGAATTATGCCAATTATTAGTACCATTGCATTTATGGCTTTGACTGTGTACCAATCTTACTAAAATCAAGGCATTACAATTGCATAAATGAATATTAAAGTTTCAAAGAATAAATAAATTATACTAATTTAAACAATTATTATCAATCAAGTATTATATTACTTAAATAACATATACATATATTTAATTTTACTGCCTTTGTTTAAATTGTTTAAATTTTTATAACATTATCCTGTGGATCCATCAGTTTACATTTACAACTCGTGTTTCTCTTCCAGCAGGAGGCGCTATCAGAATGGTACACAAAGCAGCGCAGCAAGTGACTTTGAAATGTGCAGCGCTCATATTTATTCAATGGATAGCCTTTTGAAGTTTCATCGCAATTCTTGTCTTTCAGTCCCCACATTTAAGACCACCTGATATCATAATTAAGACTTTCTTAACCCCTAATAACACTGCAGTCATCAATGAAATTTAAGAGCTTTATTTCAAGAACTGACTTTCAAAAACAAACCTTACACAAAATAAGTTTCTTTTTATTTTTTTCCCACCATGTTCGGGGCACAAGAAAAATATTAGGGGACTAAATTAATATCAGCATATTTTGTATTACGTTTAAAACATAAATATTTATAAAAATACAGTATATAGAAAAGACATATCTTTAAAATATTGCGTCGTAACACCAACGTAAAGCCATTGTTTTCACTCACTGAAAGCTACATCTGTCTGCGCATAATGCGCCTTAGAGCCTGCATTTGAGCCCGAGCCCGTCGGGGCCCGACTTTTTTTTGCCCCTAGGGCCGGGCTTCGGGCCAATTTTCACGTCATAACTTGCACGCATATCGGGCTTCGGGCCTGCTTTAGAAAAAAAAAAAAAAAAAAACAAAGTTTAATGAGATTTAATGCGTGCGTCCCCGGAAGCGCCAGCGATGCCTAACTCGCGCATAGCAGAGTATGAGCGGAGCGCGGAGTGGAGCGGTGTGATTTTGAATGGAGGAAAGAGCGGATTTTTTTAAAAGTCGGAGCGTCATGGTTTTCACTCTCTTCAAGAGCGCTCCACCACCGCTCATTCATGAGTACAATTCATGCCAATGGTCCATAATATAACTGCACATTAAGCAGGAAATCGTACTCGGTTACTTTCGTAACCTCGGTTCCCTGAGATACGGGAACGAGTACTGCGTCTGTAAAGACGCTTATGGGAAAAGCTCCTTTTCTCCTGAGACTGAAGCATTTCAATAACGCAGTGTAACTGCACGGCCATTGGTTCGTGCAGTGTTAAAGAAACGAACCAATGGCTCGGCAGCGGAGATGCACAAACCTATGGCGATGATTCGCGCCCGATCGCGCCAAAAGGGGCGGAGCATCTGGCTATATAAGCGAGCATTTCGCCATAGGGAACTCAGGTACTTCGACTGAAGCGACGACTGAGTCGTGCAGCTACCTAGCACGGCCAGCAACGCAGTACTCGTTCCCGTATCTCAGGGAACCGAGGTTACGAAAGTAACCGAGTACGTTCCCTTTCGATACTTTCACTCGTACTGCGTCTGTAAAGACGCTTATGGGGAACCAGTACAATCCCGCCGTTGCTAAGGTAGAGGAACGACTGACATGACCCTAGCACTAAAGGGCTAATAAGGGCCAATTTGTTCGATCAGATAGCCTGATAAACATCCGTTCCAAGGAATAAGTACACTTGGAGCTCCACAGAGGCCAAGACGCACTATATATAACATACTGGTAAAACATACCACTATGTGGAAAGGACCCGAGTCTGTAAGACTGGAACGTCCAAGTTATAGAATCTAGCAAATGTGGACGGTGAGGCCCAGCCTGCCGCCGCACAAATCTCTGCAATGGAAACCCCACTAGACCACGCCCAAGACGAGGCGATGCCCCTCGTCGAATGGGCCCTTACTCCCATGGGACATTGTAGGCCCAAAGAGGAGTAAGCCAGCATGATGGCTTCCACAATCCATTTGGATAATCTCTGTTTTGTGACCGAACACCCCTTGGTGCGGCCACCAAAACATACAAACAGCTGTTCTGACTGCCTAAAAGGGGCAGAACGCTCTATATAACATCTCAGAGCCCTGACAGGGCAGAGAGGGTTAAATCCCTGGTCTTGCTCCGTAGGAGGAAGAGCCAAAAGGGAAATAATCTGGTCTCTAAAGGGTGTAGAGAGACTTTTGGGAACATACCCATGCTTTGGCTTCAGGATGACCTTAGAGTCATTTTGCCCGAATTCCAAGCAAACGGGGCTCACAGAGAGCGCCTGTAAATCACCCATGCGTTTGACTGATGCTAATGCCAATAGCAGGGCAGTCTTCAACGTCAGGGGGCGAAGGCCTATGGACTGAAGCGGTTCGAAGGGAGGGCCCTTCAGGGCCCTCAACACTGTGGGTAAGTCCCAAGACGGAACCGTAATGGGGCGAGGGGGATTAATCCGCCTTGACCCCTTTAAGAAACGAACGACCAAGTCGTTCCTTCCCACAGATTGACCGTTTACAAGGTCATGGAATACCGCTATAGCTGCAACATAGACCTTGAGCGTGGAAGGGGATCTCCCCTTATCCAACAGCTCTTGCAAGAAGGACAATATCACAGATATGTCACATAAAATTGGGTCCGTACCGCGGGTGGAACACCAGGCGGAAAAGACAGACCACTTGAGATCGTAGAGCCGCCTCGTAGAGGGTGCTCTAGCCTGTGAAATAGTACTCAAAACCGACTCAGGGAGACTTAAAGGCTCCCGTCTAGAGCCCAAACGTGTAGCGCCCACAATTCCGGCTGGGGGTGCCATATCGTTCTGTTCGCCTGTGTTAAGAGATCTCGTCTCAGTGGCACGGCCCATGGTGCTCTTGAGAGCAGCCTGGGAAGATCTGGAAACCAATGCTGGTTCTGCCAGAATGGAGCCACTAACAGGACCTTGAGTTTCTGTTCCCTCACTCGCCTGATGACCTGTGGCAGCAGAGCGATAGGAGGGAATGCGTATAACAGGAGATTGGGCCATTCTTGGGTCAATGCGTCCTGTTCCTTCGAAAAATAAATTGGGCAGTGATGATTGTCTTTTGAGGCGAAAAGATCTACTCGCGCCCTGCCAAAGACAGCCCATATTTGCTGAACCGTGTGAGGGTGAAGCGTCCATTCGTCTGAGGAGACGTTGCTCCGAGACAACATGTCTGCTCCCTGATTCAGTTTGCCTGGCACATGCGTCGCTCTTAGAGAGCGGAAGTGCAGCTGAGCCCATTTCAGGAGACGTTCTATCATCGTAAATAGACGTCTCGACGAGAGGCCCCCTTGGTGATTTATGAAGGACACCACTGTCATGCTGTCCGAACGGACTAAGACATGGTGACCCTTCAGCGCAGGTAGAAGGGTGTGAAGGCCTAAACATACTGCTAGCATTTCCAAGCAGTTGATGTGAAGGCGACTCTCTGCTTTTGACCATAGGCCGAAAGCAGGCTGGCCGTCGCACAGCGCCCCCCAACCTAAGTTGGAGGCGTCTGTCGAGACCGCTTTCCTTCTGACCACCAAGTCCAGGGGAACGCCCTGTTCCATCCATTGAGCGCACCTCCAAGGAGCCAGGGCTGCTATACAGGCCCGATCTACCTTGATGCGCTGGCGTCCCAAGCGCCACGCTTGAGGAGGAACCTTTGGTTTCAACCAGAACTGCAGGGGGCGCATTTGAAGCAGACCCAACTGAAGTACTGGAGATGCTGAGGCCATAAGGCCGAGCATCTTCTGAAAAACCTTGAGAGGGCGAAGGGCTCCTATTTTGAAGGAAGCCGCGAGCCTGCGAATGGCTTGGGCTCTCTGCGGCGCAACTGCTGCCTTCATTTGACGTGAGTCGAAAACTGCTCCCAGGAACGCAATGCGTTGGCTGGGAGACAGCACGCTCTTGGCAAAATTGACCTTGAGTCCTAGGCACTCTAAGTGGCTGAGGATTAAGGCTCTGTGGTGTGTTAGCTCGCTCTCTGACTGGGCTAGGATGAGCCAGTCGTCCAGATAGTTCAGGACGCGGATTCCCATCTGTCTCAGAGGGGAAAGTGCTGCGTCCATGCACTTTGTAAACGTGCGAGGGGCTAACGACAGTCCGAACGGAAGGACTGTATATTGATATGCCACTCCCTCGAAGGCGAATCTCAAGAATTGCCTGTGATGGGGGGCGATCTGAATGTGGAAGTATGCATCCTTCAGATCCAGTGAACAAAACCAGTCCCCTTTGCGTATCTGCGAGAGGATCTGTTTTAGTGTAAGCATTCTGAACGGCCGTCTCATGAGGGCGCGATTCAGCTGTCTGAGGTCGAGGATGGGGCGTAGACCGCCATCCTTCTTTGGAACGAGGAAGTAACGGCTGTAAAAACCTGACTCGCTCTGTGTTGGGGGGACCGTTTCCACGGCGCCCTTGGCCAACAGATTCTTTACCTCTAATCGCAAGACGTCTGCGTCTTTGCTGCGAACTGAGGTGGTGATCACACCATGAAAGCGAGGAGGTCTTCAAGCGAACTGGAGTACATAGCCTCGTTCTATTATACCCAAAACCCATTTTGACACTCCGGGGATGGCTTGCCATGCCGCGGATTGTGTCGCTAGGGGCTGCAATGGTTCGCACAGCTGTATGCTGTCTGAAAGCATTGGAAGAGGAAATTTGCTCTTTTCTTGAAAATGTTTGTTTTTTATTTTTCCCGCTATCACAGCGGTTTGCTGTAAGGGCGCTGATATAAAGGGCCCGTGAGTTACAGCTACATTTTTCACAAACATAAGTTCCCTTACACCCGGAACAGAACGGAGTGTAGAAGGGCTTAAAAGAGGCACTTTGGGGGCTGGTCCGGCTGCTGCGAGACTTGGCCCCTCCCTCTTCCTGCTGTTGAGATCAGGAAGACGCTGGCGGCGCCTGGTCCAGCACCACTCTTGGCCGAGGTCCCTGACGCTTAGGGAAGGGAAAGCGCTTGGCTGGGCGTGACCGAGGACGGAGCTCCGTCTGAGGCGCTGGTTGCGCAGCTGGGGGCGTGGCTTTCGCAGGCTGCTGAGTCGGCGCCGGCTTGGGGCGACTAGGAGCCGTTGCAGAGCTCGAGCGTTTGGGCAGGAAATGTCGCATGGCTTGGGACGATTTCTGCGCCGCGGTGAAGCGCTCCGCGAAACCCTCGACAGCTGGGCCGAACAGGCCGGTCGGCGAGATGGGGGAGTCAAGGAAGGCGACCTTATCCGCGTCCTTGATCTCCGTCAAGTTAAGCCACAAGTGGCGCTCCAGCACCACTAAACTGGCCATCGATCGCCCGATCGCCTGAGCCGTCATCTTCGTGGCGCGTAACGCCAAATCCGTAGCGCTACGTATCTCTCTGAGCGGGGAATCGTCCAGGTTCAACTCGTCCAGACCGCGGAGGAGCTTTGCTTGGTACACCTGGAGTACCGCCATAGAGTGAAGCGCTGAAGCTGCCTGTCCAGCAGACGAATACGCTCGTCCAGCGAGGGTAGAGGTCGTTCTGCAAGGCTTAGACGGGTGTGACGCCCTCGCCTTCCAACCGATAGCGGTGGGCGGGCAAAGGTGCGCAGCAACTGACTCGTCCAGTGGGGGCAGCTTCTCGTAGCCCTTTTCCTCAGCGCCATCGACCGTGGTGAGGGCAGCAGAAGAGGAAGTATGAAGGCGGGCGGAGTATGGAGCACGCCAGGACTTAGAGATTTCGTCGTGGACTTCGGGGAAGAATGGTGAAGCTCGCTGACGAGGGGCCTGGCGGCGCCCCGGCAGAAACCATTCGTCCAACCGGCTCCTAGAGGGCTCCTCGGGAGGAGACCATTGAAGATCCAGCTCCTCAACAGCTTTAGATAGGACGCGGAACAGTTCGGCGTCCATACCGGCGCTGGCGGCGCTGGATTGCGCAGACGGCAAGGGGGCGGGGTCATGGGAAGAGCCCGACAACTCCTCTGCGTCAGATGCGGCCAATGACATGCTGTCATCCTCGCATTCACTTCCTCCGAAGGAGACCAGATCGCTCGCAGCCGCAGAGGGACGCTGGTCAGGATGCAGGAAGAGAACTGGCGATTCCTCTCCATGTGGTGAAGGCGAGGCACGCGGGGTCTGAGCCGGCGTGAGCTCGCCTGTCACCACGCTCTTAGATCTCTTGCCCCGCTGCTTCTTCCTAGCAGGCTCTTGCGAGGAAGTAAGCGGGAGGGCGCGAGAAGCGGCGTCGCTCTCTGAAAAGAAAGCTAGCCGCGAGCGGAGGGAAGTGAGACTCATATTCCCGCAGTGGGAACATTCCGTCTCATTGAGCGCAGCCTCAGCGTGGGCGTGACCCAGGCACGAGACGCACTCAGCGTGAGTGTCAGCGGCGTGCAGAGGGGCTCTGCACGAGCGACAAAAACGCCGTGGCATTTGGAACAACGCCGTAGAAATTTGCTCTTAATTTGCTCTTTTAGATGTTCGCCGGATAGCAGCAGGGAATCAGCTCCGGAGCGTCAATCCGCCGAGCAGTGAAGATCCGCTGCGAGGCTCGTCAACGGCGAAGAAGAGGCTTGCTTGAGCGAAGTCTGCGTAGTCAGTCTCTGCGAAGATCAGAAGTCGTCGCTGAAGAAGAAGGATCTGAGTTCCCTATGGCGAAATGCTCGCTTATATAGCCAGATGCTCCGCCCCTTTTGGCGCGATCGGGCGCGAATCATCGCCATAGGTTTGTGCATCTCCGCTGCCGAGCCATTGGTTCGTTTCTTTAACACTGCACGAACCAATGGCCGTGCAGTTACACTGCGTTATTGAAATGCTTCAGTCTCAGGAGAAAAGGAGCTTTTCCCATAAGCGTCTTTACAGACGCAGTACGAGTGAAAGTATCGAAAGGGAACATATGTTAAACATGTTTAGCTTGATAGAGATGGATCACTCAAATCAGAAATAGTGTGATCTGTAGGTAAAATAACTGACGAAAACGTATTATTTTCATTACAAACTTTGCACTGGATAAAGCAGCATACTCTTTTAATGCTGACAATTATCAGCTGTGGTCGCTGGTCGGAACAAATATTGCACACTATGTTTGAAAATCTCCTGTTATTTTATTTTATTATATTTTATGAACAGGACTGTTACATTTCACACATACTTATTTATTTATTTATTTTTTGACGCGGAGCGGTGTTTCTGATATCAGTGAGCGAGGAGTGGAGCTGGAGCAGAGCGATTATTAAATGCAAGGAGCGCGGGGGGAAATTGTTGCCGCTCCACTCCGCTTACATACTCTGCGCAGCACAGAGATTTTCAGCCACGTGGTAAAGTTGTGTTTTTGAAGTTTTCTATATTATTATTTATTCTTTATATATTTGTTCATTATTCGTTTACTTTACCACTGCGACTTTGTATGTTCCGGTTTTGCGCAGCAGAGCTGCCTGCCCAGTTTGAAATGCCTTTGTTCTGAGATGGTGATAATAAACTTTAAATCTAACATTGTGATATATTGATGTTTGTTTTATATCTGTGGATTGCATTGTAGACTAGTCAAGTGTTGATTTGATATATAGGTTAAATTGAGTAAACTCACTGTGGACCACATACCGCTTGGATATCGATGTCACTTAAACTAAAACTTACATTTAAAAAACAAACAAACAAACAAAAAACTCCAAACATTTCTCTAAATTGTTCTGATAAAAAAACCAAAACGAAAAAACATAAACTTTCTATTAAATACGAATCTGGTTTCTGGTCTATTTTAATGGCTGTATAACAGTATAAGCTGTTTGGCGGAAAAAAAGACGGGCTTCGGGTCGGACTCGGGCCAAAATTTTTGATAAGCTGTCGGACACGGGCCGGGCTACAGCCTGTGCGTTTCGGGCCAGGGCCGGGCTAGGGCTTAGATTTAAGGCCCGTGCAGGGCTCTAGCGCCTATCTCTGCTCTGATCACTGCACGCACGACTGCAGACACACCCCCTCTTGAAATTTAGGAATTACAAGTTTTGCAAATCGCTATCTGTGGGTCTTTCTCAGATGTACTGAAATACGTCCACGCCGCAGACGTGTGGCTTCAGACAAGCACGTGCAGGCCGCGGTTTCTGTTTGCGTCAACATACTGTCTCGGCCGTGTTGTTTCGGTGATAAAAGTCTTTCGGTGGCCGAATATTCGGTGCAGACATGACATGGCCTATATGTCAAAAGTCTATAACTCCTAAACTAAATGTCATATTTTTATAAACTTAACGTATATTAACATCTGCTTATGAGAAGAAACATACAATTTTGCTTGCAGATATACTCGGGGGTAACAGAAAATCTACTGGATATGTTCAGATTTTCCCTGGGCTCATGACAAGACGAATGCCATACCATAGTTTTAATTTCCAACAAGATTATGCACCTTTTTTATTTTACTTTGAGCAATTACTGTTAAGTATGGATTTCACATTTCATTATTTAATAAATCAATATAAATTTTAAAAAGTACAACTGTGTCATTAGTTTAGTCAGAATAAGTTTGTCTTTATTTGTGAATTAAAAATTAGACCACATTATGTCTGAGTTATCACTGCAGAAATCCAGATTCATAGGGTTCCAAAGTGTTCAATTTCCAAAAAATAATCATTTAATTAATGATTATATGATTTATGACTACAAAATTGTTACAATTAATAAAGATTATAAATAAATAACAATGTACAGGTGCTGTTCATCTAATTAGAATATTTTCATCTAATATATTTTAGAGTTGATTTTGAGTTTATTAAGAGATAGTGATTTCACTAATTCCATTCAAGAAGTGAAACTTGTATAAGGTATACATTCATTCCACACAGACTGATATATTTCAAGTGTTTATTTCTTTAAATTTTGATGATTATAACTGACAACTAAGGAAAACCCCAATGCAGTATCTCAAAAAATTAGAATATTACTTAAGACCAATACAAAAAAAAAAAAGGATTTTCAGAAATCTTGGCCAACTGAAAAGTATGAACATGAAAAGCGTGAGCATGTACAGCACTCAATACTTAGTTGGGGCTCATTTTGCCTGAATTACTGCAGCAATGCGGCATGGCATCAGTCTGTGGCACTGCTCAGGTGTTATGAGAGCCAGGTTGCTCTGATAGTGGCCTTCAGCTCTTCTGCATTGTTAGGTCTGGCATATCGCATCTTCCTCTTCACAATACCCCATAGATTTTCTATGGGGTTAAGGTCAGGTGAGTTTGCTGGCCAATTAAGAACAAGGATACCATGGTCCTTAAACCAGGTACTGGTAGTTTTGGCACTGTGTGCAGGTGCCTGTTGAAAAATGAAATCTGCATCTCCATAAAGTTGTTCAGCAGCAGGAAGCATGAAGTGCTCTAAAACGTCCCGGTATACAGCTACTTTGACCTTGGACCTCAGAAAACACAGTGGACCAACACCAGCAAATGACATGGTACCCCAAACCATCATGACTGTGGAAACTTTACACTGGACCTCAAGCAACGTGGATTATGTGCCTCTCTTCTCTTCCTCCAGACTGTGGGACCCTGATTTCCAAAGGAAATGCAAAATTTACTTTCATCAGAGGACATAACTTTGGACCACTCAGCAGCAGTCCAGTCCTTTTTGTCTTTAGCCCAGGCGAGACACTTATGACGCTGTCTGTTGTTCAAGAGTGGCTTGACACAAGGAATGCGACAGCTGAATCCCATGTCTTGCATATGTCTGTGCGTAGTGGTTCTTGAAGCACTGACTCCAGCTGCAGTCCACTCTTTGTGAATCTCCCCCACATTTTTGAATGCATTTTGTTTCACAGTTCTCTCCAGGGTGCGGTTATCCCTATTGCTTTTACACCTTTTCCTTCCCTCCGCCTTTCTATTAATTTGCTTGGACAATGGACACAGAGCACAGAGCCTCTTTTGCAATGACCTTTTGTGTCTTGCCCTCCTTGTGCAAGGTGTCAATGGTTGTCTTTTGGACAACTGTCAAATCAGCAGTCTTCCCCATGATCGTGTAGCCTACAGAACTAGACTGAGAGACCATTTAAAGGCCTTTGCAAGTGTTTTGAGTTAATTAGCTGATTAGAGCGTGGCACCAGGTATCTTCAATACTGAACCTTTTCACAATATTCTAATTTTCTGAGATACTGAATTGGGGTTTTCATTAGTTGTCAGTTATAATCATCAAAATTAAAAGAAATAAACACTTGAAATATATCAGTCTGTGTGGAATGAATGTATACATTATACAAGTTTCACTTCTTGAATGGAATTAGTGAAATAAATCAACTTTTTGAAGATATTCTAATTATATGACCAGCACCTGTATGGTTGCTCTTTTGAGCTTCAAACACAGATTGCTGTTTAGATTCCAGATGCTAGTTTAAAAAACGTATTCTTGCCACTGTATTTTCCTTGCCCTTGCAATGGTTGCTATTGCTTACTTTTATGTTGAAGACTGTATTCTCTTCACAGTTAAGTAAAAAAGGAAATTAGGGTTGGTGCTAAACTCTGCAGGAAAGTGGACCTTGAGGGCCAGAGTTGAGAACTCCTGATCTAAACATTGTTTCTCATGGAACCATTAACACCCACTCTTAAAGTTTTTAAGAGTGTAGGGCTGCACATAAAATTGCATATTTTCTGCTTTTACATAAAAACTACAATCATCATGTTGATGTTGTCATGACATAACCTCCAGCAAGAGTTTGGCTGCATCACTGCCTTCCACAACACCTTTCCTGTGACATCATGGGTGGTTATTGGATGCATGCCTCAGAATCTCGATTGAAGTAGTAGATATATTTGTTATGAATACAAATTCTGACTACATTCGGACCATTAATTTTCACCTACTATATAGTAGAGAAGCAGGTATATTTGGATGCAGCCTAGCTCTTGATTCAATTGCTTTGTAAATATTTACACTACATCCCTGCTGCAAGACAGAGATGGCATAGACTGGAAACACGCTAAAATCATTCAATATTCCCTTTCACTCAGAAATACACCACAGTACTTATGTTGGTTGCAGCTCATGGTTCACAGACTTTAAATAATAAAGGAGTAAATAACATATTGCTTGTTTGGTAAAGACCCGATTAACCAGGGGTGCATAGGTAAAATATTACTATTGTGCTGCTATCCTAAATGAACTTATTGATAGTGTACATCTCCTATCTAGTAGATGTCCAGAAATTGTTGCTGAACCTTTTTGACTTTGTTCTCCTCTTTTCTTATTCTTCCCTTTCTAGACTGTACTCATCTAACAATGCCTGATATATGGTATTATGAGCACTTCCTATGTCGATCTGCCTCTGGATGAATCACTTGTTGTATTTACCAATTGTATGTCGCTTTGGAAAAAGGCGTCTACTAAATGAATAAAATTAATGTAAAAGTAAATGAACCAACATACTCAATCTACCAATACAGACCATGCTGGCCAAAAACTACTATATACTTTTTGAAATACCTAACTGTTCTTATATAAAGCATCAATGAATGTGATGGCAAGATGACAAAAAGGCTGTATATTAACACTTTGGTTTATTGATATGATACTTCATCTCCTTTAGCTGCTATTTGTTTAGGTCAATAATCAAATACATGCTCAAATTCTGACAAAAAAAAAATATTTTATAATACTCTATAGCACAACATTCTCAAATAGGATGTGTTAATTTTTAACACATTTTTTGTGTTGATTATTTTTACATTTTGTGTACATAATAGACAGAAATTGTGTAACTAACACAGTGTAGAAATTTAGCAGGAATAACACATGGTTGAGTTAAAAGCGTAAAAAAACGTGTTGTCTTAAATAGACAGGTGTGTTAAAAATCTTTTTAAGAGTGAAGAAACTTCATAATTGGATAAGAATATAATAATTATTTGTAAATATGTTTATTAATACTATTGATTTCTCACATTTTATTGGTTGCCACAGTTGGACCCTAATTCCCCAATGAATTAGCACACATATCCGGCGTGCGAGGTAAAAAAAAAAAAAACAGTTTTCATTTAAACTGTTAAATAAGTAATACGTTAAACAGACACACTGGAAACGCTAACACAAGGTAGGAATTATAGGTTGATACCGAAAGAATTTAATTAATGGCACAGTATGTTGTCTGATATGCATCATAGCTGTACTTAAGTTTTATTTGACATATACCGTGTTTTGAGCCACTTAAATACCATGGTAAACAAAAGCAGTGTTCTGTATATCAACTCCATAACGGGAGTTGTATTGACTGATCACATCAACAGAAACCACAAAACCTGTATCATCAGAGTATTTATGAAAATGTTGATCTTACCTTGAGGTTCTTTGCTCATAAAAATGTCGTACTCCCTGATATATTAAAGCATCCTGAAAATTATAGTTTTAAGCGATATAAATACTACGCACAGTCTCTTTCGTTGAATCTTTTCAAATGGCCCTCCAGAATCTCTTCTTCTCTTGCGTATTGTCTGCTGTAGCGCGCAATGTTACACATTACCGCCACCCACTGGCGTTTAGCCTACTTGCTAGTTACGTTCCTCTTCTTCTTCTTCTTCTTGAATTTTTATTGGCGGTTGACAAACAACAAAATGGTGTATTTCCGCCATCAACTGGCGGAAGCCACCCCCCCCCCCCCTTTTTTTTTTTTTCTTTTTTTTTTTAATTCTCTCCCACAAATTAGACTCCTTAAGAAACTGAAAAATAAAAATGTAACACTCATTTCTCGAGTTATTTTGCAGAATATATTTTGGTATAAATTGCATTTTTATTTTCCCTAAATTATGAATTAATAACCTTCTTTCAGTCTCATATTTCTGAGAATGCATTAAAACATGTTCCACTGTTTCCTCTTGCCCACAATAATCACACCTTCCCGTATCATGTTTACCCATTTTATAAAGTGTACTATTTAATCTTGTGTGTCCGAATCTCACCCTTGATATTACTATTTCATCTCTCCTGTTTTTCCCTGCTCCTCTCATCTCTCCCACTTTCCTTTGAATTCTATAGAACCACCGACCTTTTTTCTCCTTATCCCACTGTTTTTGCCACCTTTCCTTTAGTCTCTTCTTGATAATACTCTTAATTTCACTCTTACTTGAATTAACAATTAAATCAATGTCATTGTTTTTAACTGCTTCTTTTGCTTCTTTATCTGCAGTTTCATTTCCTTGGACACCAACATGTGCAGGCACCCACAAAAATACTACTGTAATCCCCATCATTTGAATTCTGTATATTGTTTGCATTATTTCCATTAAAATATCTGGTCTACTTTCCGAGTGGCTGTATTGTAAACTAGCCAATGATGAACATGAGTCTGAACAAATAACTGATTTCACAGGTCTTATTTCTTCTATCCACTGAATTGCTAATAATAATGCAACCATTTCCCCTGTATAAACAGATAGCTCATCACTGATCCTTTTCCTTATTGATATGAAGCTCTGGGACAGTAAATTTTACTCCTATCTTGTTGTCTGAACTCTTCGATGCATCTGTATAGATCTGAACATAACTGTAGTATTCATTAATATATGTCTGTACATTATATGAATTACATTCCTTATCCTTGTTTCTCTGTTCTAACAATGTAAAATCAACTATAGCATCTGGAAGTATCCAAGGTTTTATTACTGGTACAATAGGACTAACATTGATTAATATTGAGCTCTGTTGCTTTCTGTATCACAGACCATCCAAAACTTTTAATTTTCCTCCTCTCTTTTTCCCAACATGGCTTTAACGTGTCTAGTGTTGGATGCTCTTGACTATGGCCTTGTAAATTAACCCAGTAATTCAATGATAGCTGTACCCTTCTCATTTCAAAAGACATTTCCCCCATTTCAACCTGTAGTGCTGTAATTGGAGTAGTTTTTATAGCTCCTGTACATAGTCTCAATACCTGATGCTTGTATATTATGTAACTTTTTAAGCGACGTCTCTGCAGCTGACCCATATACCACACACCCATAGTCTAACACAGATCTAATCAATCCACTATACATTGCATTTAATGCCATCCTATCTGCCCCCCACTCACTACCAACTAAACACCTCATTGTATTTATTATTTTCTTACATTTGTTTATTATATTCTGAATATGCACCGCCCACGTAACTCTTTCATCAAACCATATCCCCAAAAACTTAAAATATTTTACTCTTTCCAGTTCTTGATTACATAATTTTAGTTTCACCTCACTTCCAATTTTCTTCCTTGTAAACAACATTATTTTTGTTTTATCAACTGAGAATTTAAAACCCCATTTATATGACCATTCTTCAACTATTGTAATAGCCTCCTGTAATTTTTTCACAATAAAATCAATATTCCTTCCCCTTTTCCAGATTGCCCCATCATCAGCGAAGAGTGAGAAGCCCAGCCCATTATCCAAATCTTCAAATACTTCATTTATCATAATGGAAAACAATAAAGGACTTACTATACTTCCTTGTGGAGTACCATTTTCAATTGCAAACTTTTCTGAATAACTGTTTCCTATTCTCACTTTTAATGTTCTGTCTGATAAAAAATCCTTGATCCATCTATACATTTGACCTTTGATACCTAACTTATACAGTTTAATTAACAACCCTTCTCTCCACATCATGTCATATGCTTTCTCTATGTCAAAAAAGACAGCCACTACACTCTCTCTATTTATTTGTGCTTTTCTTATCTCTGTCACGTTGGAGGGAGGAGATCTGGGTCCAACTCCAGGTAAGTAATATTTTTAATGTAACACAAAATAAACAAACAAAACAAATCAGAAGGCCAACACGGCACACACAACAGGGTCTCGACATGAGCAGGATTCACATGAAACTGGAAACAGATACAAGAAACAATGCAGACTCACAGAGTGGTGGGAGAGTGGAGATTATAAAGACAATGGTGATTGTGAACAGCTGTGGATGTGAGTGACGAGACAGGTGTGCACACTCAAGGGAGTGAAAGTGCCGGGGGAAGGGAAACAGCGACCTCCTGAGGAGGAGGGAAAACCCGCAGCCCAGAGTCATGACAGTACCCCTCCCCTACGGAACGGCTTCCAGATGTTCCCCAAGGCCGAAACAAGTCTGGAGGGAGGTGGAACGGGGGACTGGTGAAACAGGGGGAGGGATGGTGGGCCAGGCCCGTGCAATGGAGGGACGTGAGCGGACACAGCCGCCAGAGGAATGTGAGCTGGTATCGCCGTCAGAGGAACATCAGCGGGCACCGCCGCCAGAGGAACGCGAGCCGCCAGAGGAACGCCAGCGGGCACCGCTGCGTCAGGAACAGAGAGAGCGGTCCCCGCCGCGTCGGGAACATAGATAGCGGTCATCGCCGCTTCGGGAACAGAGATAGCGGTCACAGCCGCGTCAGGAACAGAGATAGCGGTCATCGCCGCTTCGGGAACAGAGATAGCGGTCATCGCCGCTTCGGGAACAGAGATAGCGGTCATCGCCGCTTCGGGAACAGAGATAGCGGTCACCGCCGCTTCGGGAACAGAGATAGCGGTCATCGCCGCTTCGGGAACAGAGATAGCGGTCACCGCCGCTTCGGGAACAGAGATAGCGGTCACCGCCTCGTCAGGAACGGAGATAGCGGGCACCGCCGCTTCAGGAAGAGAGATAGCGGTCACCGCCGCTTCGGGAAGAGAGATAGCGGTCACCGCCGCGTCAGGAACAGAGAGAGCAGACGCCGCCGCATCGGCCACAGAGGGAGCGGTCACTGCCGCGTCAGGAACAGAGATAGCGGTCATCGCCGCTTCGGGAACAGAGAGAGCGGACGCCGCCAGAGGAACATCAGCGGGCCTCGCCGCCACAGGAACGTGAACTGGCATCGCCGCCAGAGGAACATCAGCGGCTGCAATCCCCCGAATGTATGCCTCCCGTGCCGCCGCCGCCAAGTGAGCGTCCACCGACGCCAGAGAAGTGTAAATGGTCGCTATCCATTCAGGCATAGCGTGAGCGGATGCAGCCGCATCGGGCACAGAGATAGCGGTCGCCGATGCTTCGGGAACAGAGTGAGCGTTCGCCGCCGCTTCTGGAACAGAGTGAGCGGGCATCGCCGCTTTGAAAAAAAAATACTTCCCCGCTGGACCCATTTGAGGAGTCTGCATTCTGTCACGTTGGAGGGAGGAGATCTGGGTCCAACTGCAGGTAAGTAATATTTTTAATGTAACACAAAATAAACAAACAAAACAAATCAGAAGGCCAACACTGCGCGCACACACAACAGGGTCTCGACAGGAGCAGGATTCACATGAAACTGGAAACAGATACAAGAAACAATGCAGACTCACAGAGTGGTGGGAGAGTGGAGATTATAAAGACAATGGTGATTGTGAACAGCTGTGGATGTGAGTGACGAGACAGGTGTGCACACTCAAGGGAGTGAAAGTGCCGGGGGAAGGGAAACAGCAACCTCCTGAGGAGGAGGGAAAACCCGCAGCCCAGAGTCATGACAATCTCATGTTCTAAACACACAGCCGGATCCATTGCATTTCTCCCTCTTAAAACCACTCTGATATTTGGATAATAATTTATTAGTTTCTACATGACACATTAACCTTTCATTCACCATTTTTTTCCATTATTTTACCAATATTAGATGTTAATGCTATAGGTCTATAATAAGGTCCTGGATTTGTACTATCCTTCCCTGGTTTGCGTATTGGTACTATCACCGCCTCCTTCCACCTTTGTGGTAATCTTCCTTCCTCCCAGGATTTATTGTACATATTTAATAAAACATCCTTAGATACTTCGCTGAGATGTCTTAGCATTAAATAGCAAATCTGATCTAAACCTGGAGCTGAATTCTTGGTTTTCCTAAGAGCTCGATTTAACTCTGCCTTTGTAAATGTCATATTTAATTGTTCATTATTGTATTCCTCATTCTGCATTAAGTCTTTATACTGTTCCAATGTCCTTTCCCTTCCTCTTTTACCCTCCTTACTAATATTATCTGACTTATGTATTTTAACAAAACTTTTCGCCAGCATTTCTGCTTTCTCTTCATCTTTTATCGCTATTGTGTCTCCATCTTTTAATACTGGATACCCAAATTCTCTTTTTATTCCATTCATTCTTTTTATCATACCCCATACTTGACCGATTTCTGTTTCCCTTCCCACTGTGTTACAAAACCTCCTCCAGAAGTCTTTTTTTGTATTTTTTATGATTCTCTTGCTTGCATCTTTTTATATTCTGAAAACTATTTTTTTTTTTACATTTTAAAAGCTTTATTCGAGATTTAATTACCTTATCACATTCTTTTGTCCACCATGGCACAATTTTCTTCTTTTTTCTACCTCCCTTCCTTGGAATAGTCTGACTTGCTGATATCAATATAGCATTACAAATATCATTATTAACCTTATCAATCTCTTCTTTAACTTACATTTTTTTTCATTTCTTGTTCACTAATACTCCTAAATTCCTCCCAATCTGCATTTTCAAAGACCCATTTGTCTACTCCTCTTGTATTACATTTTTCTATACTTAAATTTACCTCAATTGTTATAGGGTAATGATCACTTCCTATAGTTGTTTCTCTAATCACCTCCCATAAGCATATACCTACTAGTGAATTTGAAACAAGTGTAAGATCAATAGCTGATTCTATTCCTGTTCTCCCATTAACCCTTGTTCCCCCACCATCATTTAAACATACTAATTCCTTTATCTCCATTAATTCCTCAATCACTATTCCATTCCCATCATTGCAATTACCCCACAGTGTGCTATGAGCATTGAAATCTCCGCAACATACAACTTTTCCTTCTAAGTGTACAATTAGTTCACCCAACACCTCTAGTGATAGTCTTTTACAAGGATTATAAAAATTTAAAATTTTAACATTTCCTTTTCCCCCCAAAATTTCTATTACTATAAATGTACTCCTTGTTTTACAAATATTATACACCCTCCCCCAATATCTTCCTCTCTATCTCTACGTACACAATCATACCCTTTAACATTAAAATCCAACACTGGCTTAAGCCAGGTTTCCTGTATGCATATGATTTCTCGTTTCTTTCTAAGCTCTTTTATAAAACCTTTAAACTCTTGACCATTTGCTAACAAACTTCTTGCATTCCATTGCACAATATTCAAGTTGTCTTATCACATGCACCTCCTGACTTCCCCTCACCTTCCAGTCTTTTATTGATGTTTTCCCAGGATATATTGTTTATACCCAAAAACTTTTCAGCTCCCTTCACAATTATTTTTATTTTCTCTGTTTTGTGTCTAACTTGGTCAGTGCAATTAATTACATATGCAAGATACAAAATCAGTCTATCCACTGTCAGTGTTGAGCCACTTTCCTCTGTTTGCCCAATCTCTTGACTCGAAACGTCTTTGTCAGTATCATCACTTCTCCTTTGCTCTTGTACCTTCTTTATTGCTTCTGCATAGCTTATTTACAGCTTTCACTTGTTCAGTTTCCACAGCTCTCTTTCTTACGTTACATCCACTGTATGTTACCCGATGTTGCCCACCATAAATACAGCACTTGTCTTGTGCATTCTCTTCACAATTTTCAAATCTATGATCACCTCCACTTAGGACATCTTTGTTTTCCTTTGCACACCGCTGCTATATGTCCATATCTTTGACATCTATAACAGCGGAGTGGGGGAGGAATATATGGCCTCACTACAAAACTCATGTATCCAATTTTGACATTTTCTGGAAGCACAGACTCCTGAAACTCCAAAAGAATTGACAAACTGTCAACTCTTTCCCCATTCATTGTTTTTTGCAACCTTTTTATTCTACTTACTTCACCCCCAGAGCCTTTCTAGATGTTCCTCAACCCGGAATGCCTGTTATTACTCCCTGTTTTAGTAGTTTTTCTCCCAAGATCTTTCTTTCATTCACTTTTTTCTTACATACATTATCAATTTTCAAGAGCTTTGTTTTTTTGCTCATCAGTTTTACATATTATCAACAGGCTTCCGTCTCTCAAAATCTTAGCCGTATCCACTTCTCCTAACTTTTTCTTCAGTTCTCTAGACAATGCTAATGGACTTGGGTTAACATGTTCATCTTCCTTTCTAAATTTAAGAATTACTTTATATTGCTCTCTTTCAATCTTTTTACGGACAACCCTACTATCTTCCTCTGAGCTGTTTTCTTCTAAACCCCTTTTACTGGATTGGCTATACACCAACCTCGTTTCATTTCGCCCACTCATTCTCTTTTCTTGCCCTTTCCTATTTACTAAATTCCAATCATCTGACTCCATTTCATCTTCCTCATTTACCCCAGAAAACATCTCAATCCAGTCACAAACCAGTTTATGTCAACCGCCGTACACTCCAAACCAAACACAACGCCGAAATCCCGCGCGCAATCCTCGCAAACCTACGCCAGTTCCGCTCATGCACCAAGCGATCGTTGAGTTATGCATATAACTACTGTTCCCAGAAGGAGTGCGTACAACACATTACTATGGGATATCGCGCTCCTGCGCCGTCTGCTGAAGACACCTATAATCACGCCTGAAAGGCAATTGACACATAACGACGTGGGTGGGGCCACCTGCCCACAGCATATAAATGCAGTCGTATGTGTCATTCCCTTTGTTCAGTCCAGCTCTTCACCGAGCCTCCGACCACACGGGGCCCAGGTGTGTTGTACCTCGTTTCCCTCCTTCTGGGAACAGTAGTTATATGCATAACTCAACGTTCCCATTCAGTCGGCCCACTCAGTACAACACATTACATTACACGTGTTTCACGGGAGAGACGGGCCCTGGCTTGCAACCTCTGCCGTAAGCACGGACCGGGCCACCGTTGCTGCCATGATATGGAGTCGGTAGAACCGCACAAACGTGTGCGGTGATGCCCAACTGGCAGCCACACGGATAAACTTACGCAATTCCCATGACATCTCCATGCGTCACATGCAGTAAAGTGCCCAAGCACCCATGTAGGTAGTCACAACGGGTATAATCTATATGCTAGCCATAGCTTTCTACAATCCAATGCGAAAGACGCTATTCAAATAGCGGCTTCACATGAGCCGAGTTGGCAAAAAAATCATAAAAAGCTGGTCTAAGCCTGGATCTGCACAATGTAGCCTACCAGCGTGCAACTCGTACAACGCATGAAATCTCCTGTCTTCCTCTGAGTCAGAGTTTTTAACAGGGCAGGCAGGTTGAAACAAAGCGCACTCCCATCAGGTGTATACTCTGCACTCGGATACAACACCATCCGACAAAACAAGTTTGATGCACAAGGCGTGCACCGACAGCACCTGAAGTACGTCAATGTGCCTCCTGATGCCAGTACCGACCACCGGATACAGCATCCTTAAACCCAGGATTTTGGAAGTCCCGAACAAAGGTACGCACATGATGACCTGTAGACCTACGGCCCAAGTATACTTCAGCTGCACCGTGTATGCGACATAAACTTCGTCGACAGGAGGGCGTCCACAGACATCCATGTATACGCTTGTGTCTGTGTTGACAGTGCGCGATGGTCTTATGTGTAAACCATGATAGTGCACGTACATCATGGAGAAGCGTTGACGTCCACATCTGCAATAGAGCCCTAGGACCTTTCCTATTAGATGCCAAACAGATGTTTAGAAAATGTCTCAAGACGTTTACGATTTAGAATGTTACGTAAAACTGACATCTTAAAGACACCTGAGGTTTGTACACTGCAGATGCTTTCTAGATGAAGCAATCTTTTACCAGATATCTTGCAGACATACATGTGCTATGTGTGAATGACTAGAGTGCCTGAAAACAACGTCAACTGTTGTGACTGTTCAGACAGCGTGCGCACAATAGCGCTTATGCGAGTGATTTGAGCATTTTAAACACAAAGCCATTTACACCCTATTTTTGCTATCCGAATTCAGTCCAACTTTTGAGACTGTGCAGACAGCGTGCGCACAGTAGCGCTTGTGCGAGTGACTTGAGCACTTTAAATCCAAAGCCACTTACACACTATTTTTGCTATCTCAGTTCAGCCCAACTTTTGAGACTGTGCAGACAGCGTGCGCACAGTAGCGCTTGTGCGAGTGACTTGAGCACTTTAAATCCAAAGCCACTTACACACTATTTTTGCTATCTGAGTTCAGCCCAACCTTTGAGACTGTGCAGACAGCGTGCGCACAATAGCGCTTGTGCGAGTGACTTGAGCACTTTAAATCCAAAGCCACTTACACACTATTTTTGCTATCTGAGTTCAGCCCAACTTTTGAGACTGCAGATAGCGTGCGTACAATAGCGTTTGTGCGAGGGACTTGAGCACTTTAGACACAAAAACCACTGACACAATATTTTGTTTCGGAGAATATGCAGAAAACAACAACGTGCGTTGTTTCTTAACACACCTCTGCGACTAGTTCAGGACAACACATCTCGTGTTACCTTTAACTCGCCAAAGGAGTATGCTTTGAAAAGCTTGCGCTCCCAACTTCGCATAAGACGGGGCAGAGCTTAAAAAAATGAAGAATACCCTGGTCTCTTAGGAACCGTAAGACAAGCAGGTGCAGTTGTATTAATGCAATTCCCCCACTGCAAGACGAAAATAGCTGTCCAATAAACTTCCACGAAGGAAAAGGGAATGAGCTTTCTTTAGAACATCAGTATCCCTTCAATTAGGCACAGCTATGGCGATAAAAAAGCCTTGCCGGAGTTAGAACACCTAGCTTTAAATATGCGCCATTCCGATGCAACGCCTTTCAAATTGCAGGCATTTTTCAGATCAAATAGATCAATCAGATTATAGACTATAGGAAACCACAGTTCCAGTTGAGGGTGCCGAGTCTGCCTCGGACAAAAGGTCGTTGCATAGAAAACAGACACCACGGTACACTTAAAAGCAATGTTGTGATGCTCACGTTCCTTGTCTTTGCTGCCGAGCAAGAAGCCCCCAAAGTCAGTGACAGACCCTGTCACCCTGTCCAGGGTGAGCTGCCTCAGTTCCCTCAGCGGAAATATGCACAGCAGAGTCCTGGGATAGACCTGAGACGGAGCTTTCACCCTCCAGTGGGGCCCCCTTGTCCATATCATGCAAACAACTGGCAGTGCGTGTGTGCTGCAGATGCAAAAAGATTTATATTTTTCATTCTGACTCACATGTTTACCCTGCTGAGCCAAGTGTGTTGGTATCAGGAGAACTTCTCCGGTTTATTTGGCAACTCTTGCAGAGTTTCACGTCCGTGTCGTGACGCATCTGTCATCACTATTACACATGACGTAACCTGTCTAGGGGATCCCCTCTGTTAACAGATTCGGGTTTCCAGGGGATCAGTGCCCAAACGCACCTACACGCTACACCGGCACATGTCTGCTTAAATGTCAGGTGGTATACAGCGCTCAGCGCTGGAACCCACGCCGTACTTCTGCTATTGAAGCCATGAGCCCCAGCAGTCTCAGTACTTTAAGCAAAAAAAACGCACTCGTCTCTTCAGCTGAAACTGAACGAGACACCAGCAATAATCCTCTCTATCTCGACTGAGATATACAGTAAGGTGCCACGGCTCTGAGCCAGCAAGGTCTTCTGAAACTCATCAAGACGAGAGCTCGTAAATGGAAAGCAACTGTACGTATTTATAACACTTCCTGCTGTCTGCAGCCAGGGGCAGGTCACCCAAACTGGCGAATAATCTCACAGCCACACTGCTTCTGCACATCCTTCAGATATGCGCGACGTTAGGGACCCAAACAAAATAGTAGGCAACCCCCTTGATGGAGACTTTAGAAATACTCTGTGCCCCGGGTGGCCATATGGATCGGGCAAATGCACCGATGTAAGCCAACCATGAACATTAACAGTGCTTGTTCAACAGCTGTGAATCTAAGCTAGGGTGGAAAACCCCCTAAAACGGTTCTTTAGGGGGAGGAAGTAATGGCTAACACAACCCTTTTCCTCCATTTTCCCTTGCGGCAACACCTGAGTTGTGCAAAGAAGTCACGGTGTTAGCCCTGCTGAGAGAGCATGGATTTCCTCCGTCAGCCTTGGGGAAGCCCGCTCGGACATCGGAGTTGCAATTACTCCGCCGAACCGGGAGGCGCGCGAAAACAAGCGCAGCAGATAACCCCATTGGAATCGTGCGAAGAAGTCACGGCGTTAGAGGGCGCGCGCGCGCCACTGCTAGAGGCTGACCGAGAGAATTAGCTCTCCAGCATTTTTCCTTTTGCTGGATATTACATATCACTGCATTTACCTCTTCTATCGGTACATGGCCTGTTTGTGAGGTAAATTGTCCCCCTGTTTTGTGATTGTTTTGACAAATCAACACACAAGGCTCTGTATGATGAACACATACTTTAAAACCGCACCCGCCAACTTTGCAGGATTTTTACGGCCGACAGGTTGTCATTACTGCTTCCACAGGAGTCAGCGCTACCCGCGAGCTTCTCCGTATCGGAGGAGCGTCAAGCCAATGACAAACTTTGCTGTCGCTGTCCAAATACAGACACCTGCTAGAGTCCTTGATCGCCTCACTTCCATCCACCACCTCAGAGAGCAGTGAGGGGGAGCCGCGATCTGCCCTGTTCGAAAAATATAATCAGAGCATGTCTCGTTCGCATCTAGCGAAACAGTTTATGCTCAGACTTCGGGGCAGCCAGAGGAACCCTATCATGTAAGCCTTACGGCGTCCTAAGACTGAAGCGGATCGTGTTTGGCCACTGCCCCACCAAGCACGCGCTACACGCCGCTTGAGTGCGGAATGATAGAATGGCTGGGAGTGCACACACCCACCAGGTTTGGAGATAGCCAACTAGCGTGGACAGGTCCCAAACTCTCCGGCGGATCGCGCTTGTGACCATAAACACCCACATGCAATTAGACAGGGGTAAGATCCTACGCTTAAACGTTGATCAGGAAAAAGTTTTTTAGCCATTTGTTAGCTGTGCTAAACCTGAGCTCGAAACTTTTCCTTTTGTTGTGACATAACTACTCGAAAAAGAGCTATCTAGCCCGAGTTAGCTTAGCTAAACACGAGCTTAATAACTCTCTTCTTCGTTTGTCTGTTTCTTGCTTAGCCTCAACAAGGATCACCACAGTGGGTTTTCTCTCGTGAATGTGGTGTGATGTGTCCTAGCAGCACGGTGAAGAGCTGAAGAACAAAGGGAATGACACATCCGACTGCATTTATATGCTGTGGGCAGGCGGCCCCACCCACGTCGTTATGTGTCAATTGCCTTTCAGGCGTGATTATAGGTGTCTTCAGCAGACGGCGCAGGAGCGCGATATCCCATAGTAATGTGTTGTACCGAGTGGACCGACTGAATGGGAATGCTGCTAGTTACTTTGTGTCCTATCAAAAACTATATTTGGTCCTATACAGTAGGCCAGTGGTTCCCAGTGGGCTTGGGGCAAAATCCCACCATAATGAATAAAATGCCTGTAACTGGGGCATGGCGTGACTTCCTAATTGAGTTTGACTTATTGGGTGGATTTAGGTAAACAGCACTTTTTGCTATGGAGATGACTGGGAAGAATGTCAAGTTATCCTGAATTAACCCTGTCTAGCCTATAACACAGAGATAAGCAAAGTCACACTAACAAAAGTAGGCCTAGTGTTATCCCTGAATAGCATGACTGAAAACATTATACTGATTTTATACAACAGTCCAATAGACGAGGTTAGTTTTGAATTAGTTTTAACAATATTTCAAAATACTATCTGTTTTTGTTCCATTTCGCCAACTTGCTCCAAACAAAGCCACAACAACCAGTTGCAATGCAGCAATGCCCCTAGGGACAGAGGCCAAGTGATAAAACATATATTTATAAGGCAAATCAAAATCTGTTCTGAAAATATAGGCCTACCTACTAACATTTTCGGTCACTTATCCTTGTCAAAATCTCGTCTATCATAATAAACATCGCAAAATTACACGTTAACTGTTTGACAGAATGAGATTTATTCAATTAATGAATATTTAAGCATTCAAACAATATATACAATACAGAATACTAGATTGTGGCTCATGCCCCTGATCAGTATAGCACCGGCGCTGGTAAAGTGTGTCATCCACCGGTCACTTAGGCCTATAATAAACGGTCTTTTCATCCACTTCCGCGAAATATGATCTCATTAAATATTTTTCCAAATGTGCGTCATTTTCTCAACATTTTAACCAATAGCTTAAGAATTAATTGCAGTAAACAATTGTTTTACAGTTGATGACTCTTATAAAATTACAAAAACCTGGCGCTTCATTTGTTCCGAAAACGAAAAAAAGTGCCCGAAGCAACATCCCAGCTGAAGATCTTCCACGTTTACACATCCGAACTCCTCCTACAGGAGCCCACTGACTGCACGAGCCTCACTCACAGGCTACATTTTCCTAAAAATGGTGCAGAGGTCTATTTTGAGTTTATTGCTGGCGACGTGGTTCTCCGTGGACTGTAACCCCGGGCCGATCGATGACATTGCAGTTGATCGATACTTTATTCCTAAACACTGCATCAGAGAAGTGAAATCAGGAGATTTCGTGCGGTATCACTATAACGGCAGTTTTACTGACGGAAAACTGTTTGACTCTAGGTGAGATAACTCAGCCAAGCGTTCAGTGAATGATCATTCTTTGCATTTTCCACATTACATTTCTTTGTATCCAGTAATAACATTGCGTTTAGGAGATGTCTAATGCAGCGCCGTGATTTTCTGGACGTGCACCATTAGAATTAGCTATTTTTTGTGATATGGTACTAATAAGCTACTTCCATGATATTGTTAAAAGTATCTTTTGCAGTTCCATGCATATAGGCTTGTTCAAGATTGTTTATTCAAGTCTATTTAACAATATAGTGCATAGAGTGACTGAGTGTGTCTGGTGAGCTTCCTACATGGAAAGCATTTTTTGGACATCATTTAGTGTATCATACGTGGCCAAATGCTGTATTGATAGGGAGCTCACTTGGTTTCTGAGCCTTGTGAGTTTTTTCAGTGAAGCTTAAATAAAACTATTCAACTAATTAAGGAAATCAAATACATGATAGGCAAGCTGCATTGTCAAAAAACTAAATAAAATGCGACCCTGGAGCACAAAACCAGTCATAAGAGGCCAGTTTGTTTAAACTGAGATTCATACATCATCTGAAAGGTGAAAAAAATATGCGTTCCAGTTTGTTAAGATAAAACAATATTAGGCCGAGTTAAAATTATTTGAAAATCTGGAATCTGAGGGTGCAAAAAAAAAATTGAGAAAATCACCTTTAACCCCTTAACCGTCACCCGTCCACTCTGTGGGACGCATAAGTTTCGTCACCATTTTACAAATAAATCCTAATCTAATCATGACAACTATATATCGTTGGAAAGGTCTAAGGCTCCTAAATAGATATTTTACATTTTGTGTGTGTTACAAATTATGTAGGAAAAATAATAGATTCATTTATGACAAGAGTGCACCTCGAAAATCTACTTGATAACAGGAGTTCTGACCTTTGTCACAAACAGACTTCCCTGTTGCCTTTTTCTCTCACACTTTAGAAATCATAAGACATGATATATCAGTTGAAAACTTAAAATATCAAATATTCACCCTTTGAAAGCCATTTTAAAATCAGACAATGAATTTACATGGAAAAAGTACATTAAATTCATATTACAAAATGTTTTTGTCCATGAATTATAAAAAATTAGGTTTGAATTCTTAATTTTCACATCTCTGTTCAAAAATGGAAGTGACAGTTAAGGGGTTAAACTGTTCTTTGCAATGCCCATCCCTGTTAAAAAAACAGCATTTGCTAGTTAGTTAGGTTTTAAAGCATGGATGCAGGTTTGAGCTGGTTTAAGATGGTCCTTAGCTGGTCACAAGCTGGTTTAAGTTGCTTAGGACCAGCTTAAACCAGCTCAAACCAGCATTCATGCTTCAAAATCTACTTAACCAGCATATGCTGTTTTTTATGGGATACTAATAAAAAAATCAAGTTTATCAATATAATATAACTTATAATACATTTACAAAATATTTTCATAAAAACATGATCTTTACTTAATATCCTAATGATTTTTGGCATAAAAGAAAAAACGTTAATTTTGACCCATACAATGTAATTTTGGCTATTGCTACAAATATACCAGTGCGACTTAAGACTGGTTTTGTGGTCAAGGGCCACAAATGGCGTGTGTAAAATGTACTTTTATGACTGATGAGCTGTTTGTGAAAACTTTCGCTTTTTATAATAAATATAAAGTTTGGTAATTTGTTTGTTTGCAGCTATGATAGGGGGGCTACATTCTTTGGACAGGTGGGCCAAAAGTGGCAAGTTGCAGGTGTGGAGAAGGGTATTCTGGGTATGTGTGTGAATGAGCGTAGGAGGATCACTGTGCCCCCCCACCTGGCCTTTGGTAGCCAAGGAGCAGGTAATATACCCAAACACACCTTTTGCATTCATCCAATTAAATATGCATACTAGTTCATTTCTCAAACTTGGACAGCAGCCTAATAACTATTTGGTAATGCAAAAGACATTAAAAATGTCTGGGTGCCAGTGTATTGAAAGTCATAGTCACTTCCTTCTGTTCCGCTTTAGGTGATAAAGTGCCTCCAGACACAACATTAGTGTTTGATCTGGTTCTACTGGACGTCTATAACAGGGCAGACCAGGTTCAGACCAAAGTCATCAGTACACCTAAAGAATGCAAGCGCTCAGTCATGAGGACTGACTTTGTGCGTTTTCACTTCAATGGGTCATTGCTGGATGGTACTTCATTTGACTCCAGGTTAGTGAAACTTTCTTTGCTTACATCGACGCAACTGTAAAAAATAATAATTTTTTCTGTACACTATCCTTCACCAAACTCCAAACAGTGTTGCAAATTCTCATGCAAATCGTCTCACATATGCCTACATAATAATTTTCTTTGAACATAATGTAGCTACAAGCATTCCCAGACACAGGATTCAGTGGTTGGGGAAGGTTTGCTCATAAAAGGCTTGGATGAAGGTTTGCTGGGCATGTGTGTGGGAGAAATACGACACTTCATCATCCCCCCATTTCTGGCATTTGGGGAAAAAGGATATGGTAAGCAAGCAAACCATTTGCATGTACATATAAAGACAATCTAGTTCTTAATCAGTTATACATTTTTATTGAAATCTTGAACATGGTTGCACTCTTTAATATTCTGTTGGACTTTTCTCAGGCGTCAGTGTAATTCTAGGTTTTTACATTTCACAAGGTTCATGCCTTGGGTTAGTGATTAACCCTCTGGGGTCTGAGGGTGTTTTGGGGCCCTGAAGAAGTTTTGACATGCCCTGACATTTGTGCTTTTTTCAGTATCTTAAAAACATATGAATGGCCTAAATCTTATTAAGTTGTAATCAGCACATATTGGGCTACAATAATATGTAAGCAACATGTATGTACATGTTTGTGTTTTTGAGAAAACAACGTTTATGCGTGCTTAGTGAAAAACTAAATTTTTGAAGTCACTAAAATAAGGTCATGAAACACATACAGAATATTTGTTCACAAGACTTTTGAGAACTGGATGTGGTAGGCTAGAGTTTTTTCTACCAAATGATGTGAAAATCATCTAGTTCACTTGTTTACACAAAACAGTATATTGATTTAAATTTTTGAAGACACTTTTTGTTTAGAATGGCTGTATGCGAGAAGGCGTTTTTACTCACCCTCGTGTCATCCAAGATGTTCATGTCTTTCTTCAGTCGAAAAGAAATTAAGGTTTTTGAGGAAAACATTTCAGTTTGTCCTCCATATAGTGGACTTCAATGCGAGCCAATGGGTTGAAGGTCCAAATTGCAGTTTCAATGCAGCAGTAATTCAAACGGCCTTTACAAAAAAGGTAAAACAATGATATCGGACCATTTTGAAATTGGAGGAGAAAATTAGAGTTTTTTTATCCTACCTAACCTTTTTGAACCGGATTACACAGACATAGGTCTAACCACGTGTGACCTTTCTAATGTGGTTGCGTAATGTGTGAATGAATTAGCTGGCGATAATATAGTATACATTTTGCAACAATACAAGCAATTAAGCAGTTGAGATGTGCTATATAGTATATATTGCCCTATGTGAGTATACTGTATTTATGCAGATAAAGTTAGACATAGAGTTGAGGTCAAAAGTTTACATACAGCTTGCAGAATCTGCAAAATGT
Source organism: Garra rufa (assembly GCF_049309525.1). Taxonomy (NCBI): domain Eukaryota; kingdom Metazoa; phylum Chordata; class Actinopteri; order Cypriniformes; family Cyprinidae; genus Garra; species Garra rufa. The sequence goes on from NC_133382.1 coordinate 13,786,270, forward strand.
TAATTATTTTACCAAAATAAGAGGGATTATAAAAAATGCAAGTTATTTTTTTATTTAGTACTGACCTGAATAAGATATTTCACATAGAAGACATTTAGGTATAGTCCACAAGAGAAAATAATAGCTGAATTTATTTAAAAAAATGACCCCGTTCAAAAGTTTACATACACTTGATTCTTAATACTGTGTTGTTACTTGAATGATACATAGCTGTTTTTCATGTAGTGATAGTTGTTCATGAGTCCCTTGTTTGTCCTGCCCACTGTTCTTCAGAAAAATTCTTCAGGTCCCACAAATTCTTTGTTTTTTTGTGTACAACTTAGGCACTCAAATGCAACTATTACAGAAGGTTCACATGCTCCCTCATGCTCCAGAAGGTACTATCTTTCAGAAGCTACAGAAGATGCGTACATGTTCCCCAGAAGACAAAATAAGTTAAATTTACCCTGATCTTCAAATTCAAGAAGTTTTCACCCCCCGACTCTTAATGCATTGTGTTTCCTTCTGAGGCATTAGTGAGTGTTTGGACTTTCTGTAATAGTTGCATATGAGTGCATTAGTCGTTCTCAGTGTGAAAAGATGGATCTCAAAATCATGCAAAAACGCTGAAAAACCAAAGAATTTGGGGGACATAAAGGATTTTTCTGAAGAATAGCAGGCAGTTTAACTGTTCAGGACAAACAAGTGACTCATGAACAACTATCACTAAACAAAAAAAAAAAAAAAACAGCTGTGGATCATTCAGGTAAAAACATAGTATTAAGAATTAAATGTATGTAAACTTTTGAACAGGGTAATTTTTATAAATTCAACAACTACTTTCTCCTGTGGACTATGTAAACGTCTTTTATGTGAAATATTTTAATGTTTTAATTTTTGAAGTCAGCACTAAATAAAAATTACATGCATTTTGTATGATCCCTCTTATTTTGGTACAATAATTAACATTTTGCAGATTCTGCAAGGTGTATGTAAACATTTGACCTCAACTGTATATATCCAACTTTATGTACATTCACTGATTTACAAAATCCCAGGACTGGCACATTATATTACAGGTATCTACAACATGTTGGGGTTTTTAAAAAATTATAGTTAGTTATAAACTCTTTTAAACAAATTCTCTTGTTTCCCTTAATTTCATCTTTCTTCTGTGTTTCTCAGGCACAGATATCCCTCCTCATGCATCAGTAGTGTATCACATACTCCTGGAAGACCTCCACAACCCTAAAGATGACATCATTGTGGAGGTCCTGGAAGCGCCTGAACCATGTACACGCAAGTGTATTGCAGGCGACTACATTCGCTACCACTACAATGCTTCCTTCCTCAATGGCATGACGTTTGACTCTAGGTATTACACATTTTTTTGTTTTGCTTATTTGTTGTTGTTTTGGGTTGCTGTACAGTAGATGTTGCTGAGATTGTAATGTATTGTATTACTTCTAATGTTACAGCTATCAGCACAACGAGACATACAACACATACATTGGAATGGGCTACATGATTGCTGGCATAGATAAAGGCTTGCAGGGAGTGTGTACAGGAGAGAGGAGAAGAATCATCTTGCCACCTCACCTTGCATATGGCCAGCAGGGGGCAGGTTTGGATTATCTTAAATTTTCTTTTTAATTTTTTTCAAATATATCTTTTCTATTCATTTTTTTTTTTTCACATTACTTATACAGTATTAGTAGCATGACAACACTGGGGATATTTTAGCTGGGAATTACTTATGCACAGAAAACAAACAAACAAGACTAGCTGTTATTAACTCTCACAAAAACTTCATTGTTTATGATTAGAGAATTTATGAAAGTGCAGATTCAGTGCAATATGACCCTAGTGTACACTCACAAGGATGAATGAATGTAACACACTTTTTACTGTATAATAACACATATGGGCATATAATAGGCAATTATGATCATTAGAACCCACAAAGACCACAGGGTAGCAACAAAGCTCAGCCCTGATTAACTTCAATGGGTGACGAGGCAAGAGTTACAAAATTGATATATAGCTACTGTTAATTAAATTTTACAGTTGAAGACAAAAGTTTACATACACTGCAGAATCTGCAAAATGTTAATTATTTTACCAAAATGAGAAAAACCATTCAAAATGCATGTTATTTTTTATTTAATACTGACCCGAATAAAGTATTTCACATAAAAGACGTTTAATATAATCCACAAGAGAAAATAATAGTTAATTACATTTAAAAATGAACAATAACTATGATTTTGAGATCCATCTTTTCACACTGAGGACAACTGAGGGACTCATATGCAACTCTTACAGAAGGTTCAAACGCTCACTGATGCTTCCAAAGGAAACACAATGCATAAAGAGCTGCTAGGGTGAAAACATTTGAATTTCATCAGGTTCAATTATTTAACTTATTTTGTCTTCTAAGATCTTCTGTAGCGTCTGAAGGGCAGTACTAAATAATAATAGCTGCATATGAGTCCCTCAGTTGTCCTCAGTGTGAAAAGATGGATCTCAAAATCATACAGTCATTGTTGGAAAAAGTTCAAAAAACAAAAATGCTGGAAAATCAAAGAATTAGTGGGACCTAAAGGATTTTTCTGAAGAACAGCCGGCAGTTTAACTGTTCAGGACAAACAAGGGACTCATAAACAGCTATCACTGACTAAACAAACAAACAAACAAAAAAAAAGCACAGCTGTGGATTATTCGGGTAACAACACAGTATTAAGAATCAAGCGTATGTAAACTTCTGAATGGGGTAATTTTTATAAATTCAACTATTATTTTCTCCTGTGGACTATGTAGACATCTTTTATATGAAATATCTTATCCAGTTCAGTACTAAATAAAAAAATAACATGCATTTTGATACAATAATTCTCATTTTGCAGATTTTTTTACCTCAACTGTATATATCCAACTTTATGTACATTCACTGATTTACAAAATCCCAGGACTGGCAGATTATATTACAGATATCTACAACATGTTGGAGTACTTTAAAATTTAGTTTAACTAAAACTAATAAAACCATTACAGAAGGTTCAAACGCTCATTGATGCTTCAGAGGAAAACACAATGCATAAAGGGTGGAAACTTTTGCATTTGAAGGTCAGGGTAAATTTTACTTATTTTGTCTTCTGAGATCTTCTGTAGCTTCTGAAGGGCAGTACTAAATAAACAAAATATTGTGTTTACTTCTATAGCATCAGTGAGCGTTTGAACCTTCTGTAATAGTTGCATATGAGTCCCTCAGTTGTCCTTAGTCTGAAAAGACACATCTCAAAACCATACAATCATTGTTGGAAAGGGTTCAAATACACAAAATTGCTGAACAACCAAAGAATTTGTGGGACCTGAAGGATTTTTCGGAAGAACAGCGGGCAGTTTAATGGTTCAAGACAAACAAGGGACTCACGAACAACTATCATTAAACAAAAGAAAAAAAAAATACAGCTGTGTATCATTCAGGTAACAGTATTAAGAATCAAGTGTATGTAAACTTTTTATTAATTCAACTATTATTTTCTTTTGTGAACTACATGTAAACATCTTTTATGTAAAGTATATTATTCAGTACTAAAAAAAATAACTTTTTAATTAAAATATTTAACATTTTGCAGATTCTGCAAAGTGTATGTAAACATTTGACCTCAAATGTACATTTAAAATGTGACTATCCAGTTAGTGCAGCTCTGTTTTTGCCAGGTAAGGACATTCCAGGTTCAGCCGTGTTGGTCTTCGACATCCATGTGATAGACTTCCACAACATCAAAGATCCTGTGCAGGTGGAGATCACACATAGACCTGAGGTGTGTAATGAAACAAGTGAGGCGAATGACTACATTCAGTACCACTACAACTGCTCGCTGCTGGATGGCACGCTGCTCTTTACATCGTGAGTTTCCACAATCTAATGTCTTCAATATTTATTAAATTATTAACATATTTAAATTTAGGCAAATTAATACAAATACAATGTGATAATTGTTTTAATTGTGGCTAATGGTGATTTGGCTAACATGTGTTGATTTCTGAATATTGTAGGAGGGACTATGAGACCGTACAGGATGTGGTGGTTGGAGGGGGTAAAATAATTGATGGCCTAGACGAGGCTCTTAGGAATATGTGTGTAGGAGAGAGACGGACGGTCATAGTGCCACCTCACCTTGGACATGGAGAGAAAGGAGGTGTGTCTTATTTCATGTGTCTGTGAGTTGTACTCTACAAGGATGTAAACTAGTACCAACCAACTACAAAATGTGGCATTACATCACTATTGCTCACCAGTGGATCCTCTGCAGTGAAAAACAATACTCTACACAACATCAGTCCATCAAATACCAATCTTGTGAAGTGAAAAGCTATGTGTGTGTATGAGAAACAAATCAATCGTTAATGTTTTGATTTTTAAAACCGTTGCTTCTGGACAAAATGCCAGTCGATAATCCATAATACATTCCTCCAGCGAAGAAATCCATATCATCTCACATCAAAATCCACCAACATATTAGTTTAGAAATGTTTTTGACCATTTTCGTTTGTAAATGGTGCTTGATCTGTGCATATTTTTGACTGGAGAAAGCAATATTGTGAATAGTGCACTTTTAGCCAGAGTCAGTGGTTTTGAGTTAAATGTCTTGATGAATATGTATATTACAAACATGCAGCTTTTTACCTTCCAAGATGTTAACTGATGGACTGGAGTTGTATGGATTACTTCTGGATTGTTGTGATGTTTTTATCAGCTGTTTGAACTCTGACGGCACCCATTCACTGTAGAGGAACTATTGGTAAGCAAGTGATGTAATGCTAAATTTCTCCAAATCTGTTCTGATGAAGAAACAAACTCTACTCCTTGGATGGCATATGGGTCCTTACATTGTTCCTTTAAACGTGAACAAGCTAATTTTTTATTCTGTGTGTGCGCGCATTTAATCTTGGATCTTTTGGAGTCTTCAAACAGCAAAAAATAAGGAGCAATGCAATGTCGAGTTCTTTTTCATTTTTAATATATACATATACTGATCCTGTGTTCTCTTGTTTTCCTAGCTGGTATTGTCCCAGGGAGTGCAGTGCTGCGGTTTGAACTGGAGTTGATTTCCCTGCAGAAGGGGGTTCCTGAAGGCTACCTGTTTATTTGGCTCGAAGAGAGTCCGGTTCAGCTCTTTGACTCACTAGATGTCAACAAGGACCAAAAGGTCCCTTTAGAGGAGGTCAGTTTGTAGCTCTAGGTGATTTCAGCCTTTGAGCAAGTTATTCTGCTGAAGTTGTCAGACCCCTGTTTTGCCTAAAAATGATGATCGTGAACAATCAGACCCTGAAATACACTATACTGCCAAAAGTATTGGGACACCCTCTTTTACTGAACAGGTTTGACTACTTTAGTCCTTTCCATGAGTAGAAATCTTGATGTTTAAGCATATAATGATATTCTGGGGAATTGTGGGCTTTTAATTTTATTGTATAAGACAAGGTTTAAAAAGAAATGATTGATTCAGTCAGTGTGGAAGAACTTGACTGGACTGCAGAAAGCAAAGTCCTAATCCCAACTGAACACCTCTGGTGTGACTTTAAATGCAGACCTTGAGCCAAAAACTCATCACCAAACACCAATGAATTGAACCTTGCCTAATACACAGAGGCATTGTCATGATAGAATAGAAAAGGGTCCTGTCCAAACTGTTGCTATAAAATTAGAAGCACACAATTCCCTAGAATATCATTGTATGCTTAAACATTAAGATACTCATGGAAATTACTAAATTAGCCAAACCTGTTAATTAGAAGGAGGTGTCCCAATACATTTGGCAATATAGTGTATTTGTTATCTTGTGAAATAATTCAGGCTCTGAATTCAATGAAAATGTTAAACAAGTATAGGCACAATTCTAGTTTGGTAAAACAATTTTGGAGCACATACAGACTTTTTGATTATAAGTTATATAATTATTATAAGTACAGTTACATTGTTAGATGTGGGTCTTGTGTTTGGCACTGTATTAGCAGTATCTTTACTATTGCAGAAGAATTTACCTTGTCACTGTTTTTATTCAGGGCACACTATCTTTGTATTTAAATACTTGTTTTAGTAAGTGCCACAGTTACTTGGGGAAAGAAAGCAATGATTTATTTATAAACCTTGCTTTTTTACTGTACCTTATGTCTTCACAGTTTTCACAGTTCATCAAACAGCAAGTATCAGATGGAAAAGGTCGTCTTAAACCAGCTCAAGATCCGGATATTGTCATCGGGGATATGTTCAAGAACCAGGATAGGAATGCTGATGGCATGATCACTCTGGATGAACTAAAATTAAAGGTGGATGAAGACACAGAGAAAGCACGCCACGAAGAACTGTGAAACTGTTCACAAAAGCATGTAAATTTGTACATGCATTCAGACAGAGAACAAAGCAACAGACTCAATCCTGAGGCTGAAAACCACACCTACATGCTTTCCAGTATTAAAAGTGTACATTTGTTGATCACGTATTTTTATACTCTTAAAAATGTCAGATCTCAAAATTGCATTTGTGCCGTTGAATAAAAAGTTCCAAACTAAAGTATCTGCAAATATTTTATTTTGAAAAGAAATATGACCACCCTTACAAAAAATAAATATTTCAAGGGTGTTTTTAGTTTTCTTCTTTTAGACTGAAAATAAGAGAATATACTTTGTCTAGTTTTTTATGTACTAAAATGAAATTATACTTACGAATACTTTGACAATACAGAAAGTACACTATATTGCCAAAAGTACTGGGACACCTTCTAATGAACAGGTTTGACTACTTTAGTAATTTCCGTGAGTACAAATCTTAATGTTTAAGCATTTTATGATATTCTAGGGAATTGTGCTAATTTTATAGCAACAGTTTGGACAGGACCCTTTTCTATTCTGTCATGACAATGCTTCTCTGTATTAGGCTAGGTTCAGTTCATTGGTGTTTGGTGATGAGTTTTTGGCTCAAGGTCTGCATTTAAAGTCACACCAGAGGTGTTCAGTTGGGATTAGGACTTTGCTTTCTGCAGGCCAGTCAAGTTCTTCCACACTGACTGAATCAATCATTTCTTTTTAAACCTTGGGCCTCATTTATAAAACTTTCTTACGCACTGATTTGATCTTAGAGTGTTCGTACGATCAAATCCACGTCAAAGTACAGATTTATAAAAACCGTCTTTGACGTGGAAAAGTACTTATCTCCACGTCAGATTCCAGCTTGGCGTACGACCGTTTCCTTGTGGTAATGCCTGGTATTGCAGATAGTTCAGCCTCACTATAATTTGATTTCTTGCGCTTCTTTTTACTTGCCATTGTCACAGAGTTTTTGCTTTAGGAATGAGCTCATTTTATATGTTAATTAATTAAGCAGGGGCGTTTCGACGGCGGAACATTCAGCTGCACACAATTCCACGATCATTTGTGATTTATAACCGAATGACTGGCGTACGCATGGATTTCGTGGTACGTTCGTTTTCTCTGAATCGCTCTTACGATCAAATAAGAAAAGTTCTTAGATAAAATCAAGGATGGTTTCTACGCAAGTCTTTATAAATGAGGCCCCTTGTCTTATACACAGAGGCATTGTCATATTAGAACAGAAAAGGGTCCTGTCCAAACTGCTATAAAATTAAAAAGCACACAATTCCCCAGAATATCATTATATGTTTAAACATTAAAATTTGTACTCATGGAAATTACTAAAGTAGTCAAATCTCTTCAGTAGAAGGGGGTGTCCCAATACTTTTGGCAATATAGTGTATAAGTGTATTTGGCCAATCTTTAGTGTCACATAAAAGAAATCATTCTAAGTTGCTAATTATGCTAGAATGCTATAAATCAAAAGTGGCCAACGTTTTGGCAAAGTCAAAACTTGATCAAAAACTCACCTGCTTGGAACTTTCTATTAATCCTTAGACCTTGATTAGCTTGTTCAGGTATGTTTAGGGTTGGAGTAAAACTCCATATACAGTGCCTTGCAAAAGTATTCATACCCCTTCATTTTTTTCACATTTTGTTTTGTTGCAGCATTATGTTAAACTGCTTTAAATTAAATACACCATAATAATGACAAAGCAAAAACCAGATGTGCAGATTTTACAAATTTCTTAAAAATAAAACACTGAAATAAGTACATTGCATAAGTATTCATACCCTTAACTCAGTACATATTTGAAGCACCTTTACAGCCTCAAGTCTTTTTGGGTATGATGTGACAAGCTTTGCACATCTGCATTTGGCAATTATCTGCAATTCTTTGCCTCACCTTTTCACCTCTCAAGCTCTGTCAGCTTGGATGGGGGCTGGCAGACATTTTCTAGAGTCCTAGTTGTTCCAATCATCTTCCATTATGGATAATGGAGGCTACATGCTTCTGTGAACCTTCAATGCAGCAGATTTTTTTCTGAACTCTTCCCTAGATCATTGCCTTAACGCAAGTCTGTCACTGAGCTCTACAGGCAGTTATCTCGACCTCAGAACTTGGTTTTTGCTCTGATATGCATTTTCAGCTGTTAGACCTTTTCTGAGAGGTGTGTGCCTTTCCAAATCATACTCATTCAAATGAATTTGCCACAGTTTAACTCCACTCGAAGTGTAGTAACATCTAGAAGCAATATGAATGCTCCTGAGCTAAATTTCGAGTGTCCCAGAAAAGGGTATGAATACTTATGCAACAGGATCTTTTCAGTTTTTTTATTTCTAATAAATTTGCAAAGTTGTTACAAACCTGTTTTGTGCTTTGTCATTATGGTGTATGAGATGTAGGCTGATGTGGGAAAAAATTAATTTAAAGCAATTTAACAATGCTGCAACAAAACAAAATGAAAAAAATGAAGGGGTGTGAATACTTTGCAAGGCACTGTATAATTGGTAAATATACTTGACCTTGATCTGTTTAGAATGAAGTATACTTTTTTTGTAAGGTAGTCTTCATGCATGATAAATGTTCATTTGTCTTTTTATAAATCTCTCCTGTGAAAGATGATTTTCCTCCTTCAAATAATTTTAGGGTGAATGTAGATGAAAACTTTAGTTTTTACATCTTGCTGGATGTAGTGGTGTTTAATTTTTTTCCGGTATTTTTGCCTTGTCTTTTTACCTTTGCATTAGTTTTTTTTTTTTTTTTTGACTTTACATAGATGTGTCCACAAGTCAACAAAACTCATTTGCACTTGAAATGGAAAAAGGTCTGCTCGTATTATTTCTTATAAAGCCTTTTTAATCAATCCATGCACAACAACAGCTCTCATGTCAATTTGCACATGCTGTCATAATACACATCAATTGGGGAATAATCATATTCTATGTGAAAATGCCTTGATCAATCTAAAATCAACACCGCAGCACAAAGTGTCAACTAGGCCGAAAAACAACTCTTGGACAATATCAGATTTTTAATAAATATTTATTGCAAATCACTGCGATCCACAACATGTGCATACTTTATAACACATGCAAAGAACTATATTCGCCCTTAAAAGACTTTACAACAACGAGAGCGGGACAAGGTAACATCCCAGCCTTGCTACTCTTATTGTCAGACACTTTCGCCATCGACACAAACATACATACATACATACGCACACACTCATTTCCTCTGTGCAAGAAGGAAAGAAACTGATATAGAGCTTAAACACTATTAAACCACATCTCAACATGAGAGACACAAAACTTACATTTCCCATTGAGTAAATACAATATCTAAGATTCTACAGAGTCTTCAATATGCAGGAAAATGTTTGGAAAAGGCTTATTAATGTATGTTCACCGGACGTTTCACTGGGATTTTCCCCGTATGAAATGACTATGAAACTCTGCACAAGTCAAGATGAGCTATAGATACATTGTCAAAGCCATTTCTATCTTGCATTTAGTAGAGGTTTTAACATCGAAGCGTAACATTAGTTCAGCTAAGATGACATACTTTAAGACTTTGGTATGGACTGTATCAATGGCTAAATGTTCTTCCGATGAACATCGTGAAATGTTTTCTGCTCTTGGAGGTGGTTCATGGTGCCAACGTAGTGAAGTGCACTGAGATTTCTTGTAATAAAAGACATCAAACATCATACATTGAAAAAGACAGGAAAAAAAGACTTTGAGGAGATACAAAGAGGGAATGTAGATGAAAGATGAAAACTGATTTCCGATAAAAAAAATTGATTATAAATAGCATTATATATGTTTAAGAAAGACAAGGATGCAGCATCAGTAGGTGCCTTATTAAAACTGGAATGGACAACTACATATTAACATTAAATTAACATTATTCATGACAGGCATTGCATGACAGAACAAGCTGATGTTTAGGAAATGGCTAAAAACATTAATGAATGAAAATAATTAAAACAAGGAAGTTGAGAGATCTCGAACTGGCATAGACCGCAAGACCAATGACAAATTATTTTTAAGTAACATACTGCAAGTTCCTGCCCATGACACTGAGGTAATGAATCCTTGACTATTTCTGAATGTCTATGGTTTTGCAATTTTATTAGGTGTAACCTTCATGCATCAATAGCTGATGCTCTTTATTCCCTGTGCTTTAAAGTTGAAAAGAACAAATATAATCAATTAAACCAATACGATTAAAGATTAAGACAAGCGCTAATGTTGAAATTAAGTGCTTGTAGAGGTGAAGAATGCATTTATGCACATATAAACAAAGACTGTGAAAGAATTGTATTCAAGTGCAAAACAAATAAAATCATAATTAAGACCAGGATAAGCAATTAACAAGTGAAGGGAACAAAGATGGGTTGAGTGGTTCTTATTAACGGTTTGTTCAAAACGTGTGAGCGGATTTTGAACTGCTGATTCAAAAATGGTTGAACAAGCGTCACTCCCTGCAAAACAAACAACCTAAAAACCCACAAAAGTAGCAGGACAACCATCACCACATGGAATGTTATGACTCAACATAAATTAACAATGTGCAGCATTCTGCAACTTGCCGAAAGCAGGAATAAGGCAAACTCATGCAAGGCCATGAAACAAAGTTTCATGTGTACAGATATTTACAAACGTATCTTTTTTACATATTTATATGATTCCATTATACAAAGTCAGATTGAAAATACTCTCTTTTCTAGCTTCAGCCATTTCATTCACTCTTCCAGTGATGAAATGTCACAAGTAAACAAATAATACACATTTTTAATAAGAATGGGATCATGGGAATGCTGAAGACACTATTTTTATGATTTTTGTAGCAGTTTTTCTACAGAGCAACAAAGGCTCTCAGCATTCAATCTGCGATTGTAACTGCCTCCGTAGAGTTAACGTGCGACGATGTAACTGTTGCATTTGCTGCATACGGTCCCTCTGGCGTGCCAAATTCTGTGGCATTGGGTAACGCTGACAACCATATAGAAAGCGGTAGGGAATGCGAACGTGACATGCTGTGGCTCGGCAGCGTGGCTGAGGCATGGGTGGCAGAAGCATCCAGCGCTTGCGCTCAGCACAATAGCGGTATGCCTCCTTGCGATACTGCTTATCCACATCATCACTGTTCTTCCAGCCACCAATCACAAACACATCATCGCCAAGATAGCAGATAGCAGCACCCTCAATACTAGTAACCTCTGGGGGAAGGCTCTCAAGAATATCATCAGATATCCTAGCGCTGATCTTCTGGCGAGCTACATCGTCACGCACATTGGTGTAACTCTTGGGACAGCAAGAAGCTGTGTGGTAGAAGTTAGTTGAAGCTACAGCCATTTGGAACAAGCAGTAGTTGTCGATAAGCGGTAAGGAGTCGACTTCTTGCCATTGCCGACTGTCAGTGTCGTAGCGAGTAGTCACCGTCTTCAACCCATCATCGCTGTCAGTATCTATGGGTGTTCGCGCGGTGACATAAACGTATCGATCTTCGACACTAATGGCCTTGACGTCCCTTAAAATCTTAGGGGCAGATTCTAAGTTATGCCACTTGTCTTGGTCAGGTTCGTAGACACTCACATCCTTAAAGCCAGGGCTGAAGTTGCCATGACCACCAATACTATACAGAATATTTTTAATGCAGGTGAGGCCAAAGGAATGCTTGCGTGTGGTGAGGTTGCTCACTTGTTCCCAGGTGTTGCGATTTGGATTGTAGCGCTCCACTGTCTTGGCAAATCCTGGTTCCATGGACCCAGCCACGTAGACATGGGTATCAGTGGCAGCGATAGCGTGACCATCTAGATGGTTATGGATGTGTGGCAAATTGACCCAACGGTCTTCGTATACAAAGTAACCTACGCACTCACTCAGGTAGTCCCCTCCTTCAGAGACCCCACCGACCACCATGATGACGTCCATGTTCTGGCCAAATCTTGGTTGGAATGTGGCCATGTATGAAGCCCAGAACTCTGTATCTGCAGATTTGAGGTTCTCAAAGCGGATCGCATGACCCTCCACAGCCTCTGACACAAGCTGTAGGCAGGCTGCATTTTGTGCGACCAAAGGCTCATTCTTCACAACTCTTGTAAGATACGTTGGCTTTATTTGTGGCAGCCTGAGAAGACGAAAAAGCTCCTCAAAATACTTTACCCGTTCTTCTGAGTTCTTCTGAACCCATTTGACCACTGCATCAAACAAAACCTCCTCTGAGTCAACTGTAATCTCTGCGTCTGACAGCCAGTCTCTGACCAGGTGGAACGGAAGCGTGTAAAATTCCTCATCCTGGATCACTTTGTGAAAGTTGCGACGAATCATGTCAGCAGCACGTAAGGCCAGCTGATCCAAAGTGTACATGTGCGCAAGGCTATGGACTGCTACGCAGTTTCCCAGGCTGAGCTTCCTCTTGAGAAATTCTCCACAAAAATCCTTCAACTGCACAAGCAAGAACCTGTGAGTGGAAAAGAAAATACATTGTTTTAGGCCTTGCAACAAGAACAGGCAAGATATATGATGTAGGTGCTCCTTTGTTTTATTTGTTCTAGTAGTCAGCTAGGGCTGGGCAGTATGACATTGTGACAATATAAAGTGGTCACGGTATGAAAATATCCACGCAGTGTAACAATGTTAAAAGTTACTGACATTTTAAATCTATAAAAAGCATGCACGAACGAGAAAAAGTGAAGGGTGTGCTTGATGTTAAAAAGTTAGTAACCACAATAAACCATGAAAAAAACTCAAAGTGGTCCTCCCATTGACTGAATCACACACCTGAATCACACACACATGAGGCTGGGTATCAAGTTCAATACTTTTTAGGCACTCTGAGGTTGGAAGTAGCTAATGCTCATCCGATTGAATAAATCAGTGGAAAATGAATAGAAATGATGATTCTGTCTTAGCTATTTGCACTGATTTATTGTGTTGGTTACATTTTGTTCCTTTGTGCAGTGGATCAGGAGATGAGTCTTTAATTCAATAAATACATCAAAATGTATGTCCTACTAGTGTTTTATAATAGCGAGCGGTCACCGTCTTCTACCCATCATCGTTATCAGTATCTATGGGCGTTCGCACAGTGACAAACAATATAATCTTCAACATTAATGGCCTTGACGTCTCTCGAAATCTTAGAAGTAGGGATGTTGATTTTGGTTACTTTTCCTAACTGACAGCCAACGCTTGTAACCAATTATTAACCATTAACCAACAAGATTATTTTAAATTAGAATTACATTAAATTAGAAAGGATAAGTATCTGTGTACCTTTAAAAATACCAAAATTAGTTTTCCAGGGATTAATTTTACATGCGCAAAAAGCAGCAAACAACAGAACATGAGGATTCACAAGGTCACATCACGCACCTGCAGAGCTTCTGCGAGACAAACTTAATAAAAGCTATGCTATATGAATGAACAGGTCTATACAATAAAGAAAAAAAGAATAAAGAAACTGTGCAACAATTATCTAGTATGCAGAGTTTCTGTTTTTGTGCTGCACAAAGGAAACCAAGACGACTGAAAATGGCATGCTATTTTTCTTTATTTTACAAAAGCACAAAGATTTGTTTTTATTGTGAATGTACACAAATAAAAGCAAACCGTTTAGATTAATCCATTAAAGTTTCGATTATCTGTATGACTAAAAGGAGTAGCCTAGTTGTTTTCACTATTAAAGGAAAGAATTCAACTGATTGCACCAGCATGGTTAAGCATTTCTAACTTGACAATGCAGCTTTTTCATTATCAATAAAATAAAGTCAGCCAAACATATGGAATAAACACACTGCCGTTAATCGTTATCACCGTACTGCAGTGATGTTATGCCAAACATCTTGTGGATTTATGTGGATATTGGAATGCGAGTGAAGTACCAAACCAGGTTCACATAATAAATAATATTTTGGTATTCAAATACAATGAATTTGTTTTGACTTGTTTATATAGCCTAGCTTCTTATTTTCATTCTTGTTCTTTTCTGAATTCTGTTAAAGTGATTTGTTGTGGAGGCCTATTTCTGAGTGTAATAATAAAATGCGACTTATACGCAATTTATATTTCATTTTGTTTTAACCATGCAGCAATCGTTTTAAAATATTTTGATAAATTCCTGAAAAAAAATTACCTTTTAAACCGTTTAACTGACTGTATTAATCGGTCAAAATTCTTAAGGTTGGTTAACAGTTAACCGGTTTAAATGAGCATCCCTACTTAGATTCAAGGTTAGACAGGTTCAGAATACTAATTGTAGTGTAGTCCAGAAACAACAAATGAATATGTACAGACAACACTGGAATAATTCTCATCTTACTACATTTATTTGCATGAATTCTGTCTGTACACTATATTATAATGAAGATGTTTACAGAGAACAAAGAACAAAAATTGTTAAAAATAAGCAGTATAGTAACCCAGATTACAGCACACAAACATCATAGAGATGTGCATTTAAAGGGATAATTCACCCAAAGATGAAAATTCTGTCATTAATTACTAACCCTCACTTCATTCCAAACCTGTAAGACCATCTTCAGAACACAAATTAAGGTATTTCTGACCCTCCATAGACAGCAAGGGTCCTACCAAGGTCAAGGCACAGAAACGCAGTATGGACATAATGGACTAACTTTCCATAATGGAGCAAGGTAGACATTTTTTTTGTTTTCTTTGCACACAAAAAGTATTCTCATAGCTTCATAAAATTACAGCTGAACGGCTGATGTCAAATGGACTATTTGTCCACTATATGTCCTTACTTCGTTTCTGTGACTTGACTGGACCTTTGCTGTCTATGGAGGGTCAGAGAGCTCCTGGATTTCTTCTAAAATATCTTACCTTGTGTTCCGAAGATGAACAAAGGTCTTGCAGGTTTGAAACGACAGGTTTGGAGGGTGAATAATTAATGACAGAATTTTCATTTTGGGGTGAATTAATTCTTTAATATATTTTTTAGAGCAATAACATATCTACAAACAAAGTTCTTAAAACATATTCAGTCAGATGAGAGGTTTGTTGACAACAGATGCTTTTTAACAGTTAGGAGATATATGTGTGTGCTTACTGGGTGTATGCGTTAGGCTAATCAAGGGCTATACATCAAAAGCTCACTTTGCTGCAAAGCAAGTTAAATTAAGCTGATTAAAGGAAGCAGCAGCAGCAGTCAGGAAAAAAGAAACTGTAAGCAGAGAGCGGTATACAGTGCAATTCAGCGGGCAAGGAATAAAACATGCAGCAGCGTTATTACAAATATCCAGAGCAGACCTTTATATAAAGGGTTTCAACAGGGGTGGGCGATATGTCTTTTAAGAGTTAAACACAAAAAAATAAAAATACTTTTTTCCAAAATAATAACTTTACATACTAACTGATAATTTGAAATATGTTAGTGCAGCAATGTGATATTGCAATGTGATGTGCATCTGATATTTTGTGTAGCTCTAAAGAGCAGCACTAAATTAATGTGTATGCACATCCAGTGGCTTAAACCAAGTCTTCTGAAGCTATGATATGATCACTTTGTATGTTGAACAGAGCAAAAAATGGATATTCACTCTCAAATCAAATTATAGATCAACTCACATAGTTTACATATCTAAATCAAACATAGCAACATAACATTAAAACTTTTTTTTCTTTTGCATGTAAACATCAGGACACAAAATGTCACTGGATTAAACCACTGGCTCTTAAGTTATACTTTTGGGCCCCAGTGACTTTAACCATGTGGATAACAAGAGCTAAAACAATTCCCAATTATCATATATTGTGTTTCTGCAGAATAAAGAAAATCATATGAGTTTGGAACTACATGAGGGTGAGTAGATGGGAGTTTGTTGATTTTCATTTTTAGTGGGGAAACTTCTCTATAGAAGAAAACAACAACAACATTAAAAAAAAAATGTATAGACCTATTATGTCTCAAAATAGTGGACACACCTATGATTCTACAGATCATAATGTGCTTTTGAAGTCTAAAGCTGCTGCCCATGCTAAACAAATGCTGTCAATCTGAAATGCACCTACGAAGCTCAGAAACGCTCCTTTTTCAGAAGGTACCCATGACACCCAACGTCAATTTCTATGATACCCAAAATGCTGCAAAAGCCTATTGACTCTATACGTCTATAATGCCCAACGAAGCCCAAAACGCTACTTGTTTTGAAGGTGCATGTGATGCCCAAATGCGGACTGCGTCTATAATGTGTATTTGTAATCAAACATACCAACAGTGCTGCATAGCTAGGCTGCTCGCTGTTTTCACACAGTCTATGATCTGCACTATGATATTCTCTCACCTGTCCGCTAGCTCCAGAACCTCATGCACGTTAGCAGTGCTCACTCGTATCTCGCCCGTGTACATAAACTGGATGACGCTCTCCACCGTGTCCTGGTCGAGGCCTGCCTCGCTGCTCCACTCCTTCATCTCCACCCGCCGCGTCACCGACTCCGAAAACTGACCTCCAAGCAGCGGCGTGAAATAATCTGTGGCTGCAGCCAAGACTGAGCGGTGGGCGCTGAACTCGAAGCTGTTGGCGGCTCCCGGGGCGCTGCTGAACGCCAGCGTCACGTCACAGAAGAGCCCGAGCTTCCGCTGCTCGTTCTGCCGCCGGGAGAGCTCCGAGCAGTGGGTCGCGGAGGCAAACTCCTCGGCCTCCTCAGACTCTCCGTCTCCCGCTAGAGCGCTCGGCGTGCTCGACCCGCCGCTGTTTCGGCTGGCGTCCTCTGGATTCGGGGCGGCTGCGGCCATCTCGGTGTCCGCGCGGTCGGTTCGTAAAGTGCGTAGTATGTTGAGGTGGTGGAGCACACTCAAACATACACACTCCAACATAAACAGCGCTCAACATGCACATGCGCACACGCACCATACACCGCAGGAGTCCTGTTGACGTTACAGGAACTGACGCGAGGCATGAGCTGCTGATCAGGGAACAGATAAATAAAGAAATAACATAAACACATGAAAGATGTATTGTTTTGAAAAAGCATTGAATAAAGCGTAAAATATTGTGTCAGACTTAAACTCCACTGTAGGATAAATTCAGCTCATCATTATCGCAAAATAAACCACAAAATCTAGTATGAAAATACATCAAAGTACTCTTTTAGGCTCTTTATAATTATTATTATTGGGCCTATTAATAAAAATAATTATTATTATTCGTGTTGACTCTAAACATGAAGACAAATACATTACTGTTGTAAAGTCCAATACTCGCCTACTGTAAAATAAATAAAATGGTTTTGATTATTTACTTAAAATGTTCAAAACCCTCAAGCTTTTAACATTTCAGATACAGATAGGCCTATATGAAATATAAAAATACTGTTTTGTATAATTCTTTGAAAAAAGTACATACTTTGTGCCAACTAGTTCAACCCTAAATTTCCTGCAATTTAGGACTATTTAGCAATTTTCCTGCAATTTAGCCAATTTAACAATTTGGCACTATTAAATGAAATTATGTTAGAACACATGGTTCACTTCTGCTCCAAACGAACATATTAATGAATTAATAGAAAAAAAAATTGTAATAATAATAAAATAATTATTAACAGCCGATCCCACCCACCCAATGCAAAGCTTCTTCAGCCTGCTGCCATCAGGGCGGAGTCTCCAGGCCAGGACCAGCAGACTGAAGGACAGCTTCACCCATCAGGCTGTCAGGAAGCTCAACTCTCTCCCTACTCTGCCCCCACTCCCCTCTTTTGCCCCACAAACTTTCTAAACTCTGACACACACACACACACACACACACACACACACACAGACCTGCACCAGTCACTTGTGCAGCATTGGTCTGCCAACTACCTCGCACTACTCATAACAGGGTTGGGGCCATTCATGAATTGAATTGAGAATGAATGGTAAATTCCAATTCACTTCCTGGAATGGAATTGGAATTGCATGCAGCTGACAGGAAATGGAATTGGAATTGAATTGGAATGCCAGGAAACAGAATTGAATTCAAATAAATTCCACTAGAGTTGCTAAATAAAATAATTTGACTTGATTTGCTTAATAGTTTATAGTACATTAAATATTGTAAATCACATAAACAACATAAAAGAAATACAAAAGTACTGTATGTTTAGTATGTTAGGCGTGATCATTTCACATGCCAAATTTCAGGAAATGATAATTCGATGCAATAAAAAGTGAATGAAATACATGAACATGACTCATTTTTTTGTGAGTTGAGACATAATATATGTGGTAATCATATATTGAATGTATAGTACATGCAGAAACTTATCACCACTGTCATTCAATTATTAATTCATAATGTACAGTTCTCATTATTTACTTGCATTTGATCAACTCTATTTAATACATGGTATTTGTAAAGCATCATAAAGTTCAAATTTATGTCTCTAAATGTAATCACAAATAAATGCTTAGAAACAGCAATAAATGTAATTCAGTGGAATTTCCCTGAATTGAATTCCACTTCCTGTAATTCCAATTCAATTCTAACTCTGTTTCCTGTAATTGTTGTTGAATTCCAATTCCATTTCCTTCTCTGAATTGGAATTGTTGAGTTCATTCCTGAATTGACCCCAACCCTGACTCATAAGACAGTCACAAGACTGCTCTGACACTTTTACAAGCTCTGTTGCACTATATTGTTTACATGGTTTGCACTCTCTACCATGTGCTCTTGTATATTGTGTTTTTCATTTTATATATTAAATGTTTATTTGTATTTATTCATATTTTTTTTAATTCTACCTTTTGTCACACAAGGATGAAGGCAGAGACGGAGGAAAGTATGAAATGACGATGGTAAGTTTATTAACACAGCAGGTAAGTTGTAAACATTGACAGAGATGAATGTGACGTAAGCATGCTTATCTGAACAGTCCTGGGTATTTAGATAGAGAGTCCGCGGGAACATAGAGGGAACCAGAGTCCAAAGTGTCCGGGAGAGCAGAGCAAGCATGGAGTGCGATCTGTAGACCAGACAATGAGTGTCTGGCGGTTCCGGGTATATATAGAGCAGAGGTAATTGGAGTCAGGTGTGCACAATCAGTAATCAGGCGAGTTGGAACGAGTGGGTGCTTCAGAGGGCGTGGTTTGTGTGGGTGACACTCTGACATTACCCCCCTCCTCCAGGGGCAGCTCCCGACGCCCTAATCCGACGCTGAGGACGACCACGACCGCGAGGGGCAGGGCACTCAGGGTGGTTGTGGTGGAAGTCGGCCAGGAGTTGAGGGTCCAGGATGTCCTCTCTGGCCACCCAGGATCTTTCTTCGGGTCCATACCCCTCCCAGTCGATGAGATATTCTAGGTGTCTCCCTCGGCGTCGAGAATCCAGGATCTCCTGAACCGTGTAGACCGAGGGTTGGTCCAGGATTTCTGGAGGAGGAGGTGCAGCTTCAGCTCCATCGGGTTCTGTGGCAGAGGGAAAGAACGGTTTTAGGAGTGAGACGTGAAAGGTGGGATGTATTCTGTACCTGGGTGGGAGCTGAAGCTGGTAGGTCACTTCATTTATCTGCCTCAGGATCTCGAACGGACCAATGTAGCGGGGACTCAGCTTGCGACAAGGTAACCTGAGCCGGATGTCCTTAGTGGAGAGCCAAACCTTATCTCTCGGTTGGTATTGGGGTGTTGCTCTCCTACGGACGTCGGCAAAGTCCTTGTGTCGTCGGATGGCTCTTTGAAGGTGGTGATGGGCTGAGTCCCACACTCTCTCGCTCTCTCGAAACCAGTAGTCTACAGCTGGAACATGTGTGGGTTCCTCCGTCCAGGGGAACAGCGGAGGCTGAAAACCGAGTACGCACTGGAAAGGTGTTAATCCAGTGGTGTCCTGACGTAGGAAGTTGTGTGCGTACTCGGCCCACGGGAGGAACCTGCTCCAGCTGTGCTGATCCTCAGAACAGTATGCCCGGAGGTACCGTCCTAGCTCTTGGATCTTTCTCTCAGTCTGGCCGTTGGTCTGCGGATGGTAGCCTGAGGAGAGATGAACAGAGATGCCAAGAGATTTAAAGAATGCTTTCCATACATGGGATATGAACTGGGGACCCCGGTCCGACACGATCTCCTCGGGGAGACCAAAGTGACGAAATACATGTTGGAACAGAAATTCGGCAGTTTCCATAGCTGTGGGCAATCCTTGTAAAGGGATCAGCTTGCAGGATTTGGAAAATCTGTCCACAATCACCAACACACAGGTATTACCTTCTGAATCCGGGAAATCGGTCACGAAGTCCACCCCGAGGTGGGACCAGGGTCGCTGCGGGATAAGGGGCACCAGTTTTCCTGCGGGCAGATGACGAGGAGTGTTAGTAGTGGCACAGACTGAGCAGCTTTGGATGTACCTGTTGACATCCCGGGTCATACTGGACCACCAGTAACGAGATTGGATGAGCGAGAGGGTCCTTCTGCTACCTGGGTGTCCAGAGCCCGGAGACTGATGTACCGTGTCCAGAAGGCGTTGACGTTGGGAGCTGGAGACGTAGATCTTACCCTCTGGACACTCCGGCGGAGCGGGCTCTTGGAGAGTGGCGTCTCGGATCCAGGTGTCAATGTCCCACTGGATGGGGCTAACAATCAGTGCAGGGGGTATGACATGTTCGGGCTCCGTGGAAGCATCGTTGGAGAATTGTCTGGATAACGCGTCAGCGGGGATATTCTTGGATCCGGGGCGGCAAGTGATCTTGAACTGGAACCGGGTGAAGAATAGAGCCCATCTGGCTTGTCTGGGGTTAAGCCATTTAGCTTCTCGGATGTATTGGAGATTCTTGTGATCCGTGATGATCAGGAACGGATGTTTAGCCCCTTCCAGCCAGTGGCGCCACTCTTCCAAGGCGAACTTGATGGCAAGTAGCTCGCGATTGCCCACATCGTAGTTCTGCTCCGCCGGGGATAGTTTCTTGGAGAAGTATGCACAGGGATGGAGGATAGAGGATTCCCCGGCCGCTTGTGACAACACTGCTCCGACGCCGATGGTAGATGCATCAACCTCGACTACGAAGGGACGTTCAGGATCAGGATGTCGTAGGAGGGGGGCAGTGCTGAAGATCTTCTTTAGCTGGTGGAATGCTTCGTGGGTGGAGGTATTCCAACTGAGGTGTTTGGGTTGGCCACGAAGGAGGGAGGTCAGAGGTGCGGTGATGGAACTGTAGTCCTTGATGAATCGTCGGTAGAAGTTTGAGAATCCCAGAAATGTTTGTAGTTCCTTGATGGTGTTAGGTTGGGGCCACTTCTGGATGGCTTGGACCTTCTGCTGATCCATCTGCACACCCTCGGGGCTGATGTTATAGCCCAGGAACTGTACGGCCTGCCGGTGGAACTCACACTTCTCCAGTTTCAGGAAGAGATGGTGTTCACGAAGAACCTGGAGGACCTGGCGGATGTGCTGGCGATGTTCAGCCTGGTTCCGGGAATAAATGAGAATATCAATATACACCACCACAAATTTATGCAGAAATTCCTGGAACACCTCGTTCATAAACGTCTGGAAGACTGAGGGACAAACCATAGGGCATGACAAGATATTCGTAGTGGCCAGTTGGTGTAATGAAGGCCGTCTTCCACTCATCTCCCTTGCGAATACGAACGAGGTTGTAAGCACTCCGCAGGTCCAGCTTGGAGAAGATGCGAGCCCCACGGAGTTCTTCGAGGGTGGCAGGGACGAGTGGTAGCGGATATGGCTGTTGAATAATCTGAGAGTTGAGTTGGCGGTAATCAATACAGGGACGGAGACCTCCATCCTTCTTACCCACAAAGAAGCTGGAAGCGGCCGGAGAAGTAGATGGTCGGATGAATCCTTGAGCGAGGGCCTCCTTAATGTACTCCTCAATCGCCTGGAGCTCCGGGTTAGACAGAGGATAGACCCGTCCCTTGGGTAATTGAGCCCCAGGTAGCAGATCGATAGCACAGTCCCATGGCCGATGTGGAGGAAGGAGGGTGGCAGCTTACTTGCTGAAAATATCCTGATAATCGAGATACTCTGCTGGGATCTCTGTCAAGATAGTTGTGTCCGGACTTTCAATTCTAGTGGAGGCGAGAGAGACAGGAACAGAAACAGGGGGTAATTGTGATGACATACAGTTCTTATAGCAATGCTTACTCCAGCTGATGATGTCGCATGGATCCCAGCGGAGTTCAGGGTGGTGAAGCCAGGGTTGTCCGAGGATGATATCGACAGTGGAATTCTCCAGTACCAGAAACTTAATTTTCTCTTGATGAAACAATCCAATCTGAAGGGTAATAACCGGTGAAGAGTATCGAATCCGCCCACGTCCCAGTGGTTTTCCCTGAATGGTTTTCACTGCATATTCCGGATGATGGCGCTGATGAGGTAGTTGTAGGAGATCTAAACAGTCTTGCGAAATGAAGTTTCCTGATGCTCCTGAGTCAATGAGAGCAGAGAAGGGGAGAGTGCATTCAGCAGTATGAATCGTCACGGGTATTAATGTAAGTTGAGCAGTTTCAATTTCAGATTGAAGGGTACTCACCACAGGACGTGGGGGTCTGATGGGACAGTTGCGAAGGAGATGACCAGGTTTGCCGCAGTATAGGCAGAGGCCGGAAGTGAGGCGACGTTGGCGTTCGGTCCGAGAGAGTTTGGTGGAATCGATGAGCATGGGTTCTGGTACTGGAGAGCAAGCTGCCACATTAGCGGGCTGAGGAGCGGTTTGAGCAGGCTGGCAGGCGGCTAGTCGCTGGGATACCCGAGTGGTTCGTTGTAGAAAAGTTTCCAGTCCGATGGAATCATCGTACAATGCCATGGCGGCTCGAATGTCTGGATGTAAACCTTGCCTGTAGGCGCCCAGCAGTGCGATCTCGTTCCAGCCACTAGTCGCCGCCAGCGTGCGAAAATGCAGAGTGTAGTCATGCACCGAAGAAGATCCTTGTTGTAATCGGAATAGTTGATCAGAAACGGAGAGACTGCTCGTAGTTGTGCTGAATACTTCAGAGAAATGACTGGTAAACTGCTCAAAGGAGTGAATAATGGGATTATCCACATTCCATATGGCTTTTGCCCATTGTAAAGCTTTACCGGTGAGGAGAGAAATTAGAAATGCTACCTTAGCGTCTTCTGTTGGGAACTGTTGTGGTTGCATCCGGATGTAAAGATCGACCTGTAACAGGAAACCGCTGCACTCAGCCGCTTCTCCAGCAAATGTTGCTGGTAAGGCCATGGGACTTCCTGAGGCAGATGGCGGCGTGGTTGATGGGGTAAGTGCCGCTTTAAAGGCATGGATGAGTTTGGTGATGGGATTAGGTGCAGGGGTTTCTTCTGTGTTCATAATTGTGCGGTCTGGTCTTCTGCCACACACAAGGATGAAGGCAGAGACGGAGGTAAGTATAAAATGACGATGGTAAGTTTATTAACACAGCAGGTAAGTTGTAAACATTGACAGAGATGAATGTGATGGTAAGTATGCTTATCTGAACAGTCCTGGGTATTTAGATAGAGAGTCCGCGGGAACATAGAGGGAACCAGAGTCCAAAGTGTCCGGGAGAGCAGAGCAAGCATGGAGTGCGATCTGTAGACCAGACAATGAGTGTCTGGCGGTTCCGGGTATATATAGAGCAGAGGTAATTGGAGTCAGGTGTGCACAATCAGTAATCAGGTGAGTTGGAACGAGTGGGTGGTGCTTCAGAGGGCGTGGTTTGTGTGGGTGACACTCTGACACCTTTGTATTTAATGTTACTGTTTGTATTTAATGTTACTGTTTGTATTTAATGTTACTTGTATGCACCATGGGTCTGAGGGTAACGCAATTTCAATTCTCTGTATGTCCTGTACATGTGGCAGAATTGACAATAAAGTTGACTTTGACAATTATAAAAAAGAAAAATCTAGGTTATTTAAAGTTTTTTTTTCATCTTATGCTCACCAAAGTTCATTTATTTGATCAAAACCACACACAAAAAAAGTAATATTATGAAATATTTTTGCAATTTAAAATATCATTTATTTTTGTGATGCGAAGCTGAATTTTCATGAGCCATAACTCCAGTCCTCAGTTTTACATGATTCTTTAGAAATCATTCTAATATGTTAATTTATTATCAATGTTGGAACAGTTGTGCTGCTTAATATTTTTGGAAACCTGTGATATTTTTTTCAGTATTCTTCGATAAATAAAAAATTAAAAAGACCAGCATTTATTTAAAATAAAAATCTTTCTAATAACATAAGTTTTTATTATCACTTTAAAAAAAAAATCAATTTAACATATTCATGCTGAATAAAAGTATTAATTTATTTCAAACAGAGAAATAAAAAAAATTACTGACCCCAAACAATGAACTTTAGAGTTTATTGTTACAAAAGATTGAAAAACACTTAAAAAAAAGAACACTTTAGAAATTGCACAAATATTTCACAATATTGCAGTTTTTTTCTGTAGTTTTAATTAAATAAACGCAGCCCTGATGAGCAAAAAAAGACTTCTGCCAGTGTGTCTTTTCTTGATTATAAAATATGTTGTGCAAAAACATACATTTAGTCTGTTTAATAAACTGTTGTTAAACCTAGTTCAAACTAAATCAACCAAACAAATTACAGTGACTCAAATTCATTTGGAACCACTCTGTTCCACAACAGGAAGTGATTATTGTTATATTACCAAGGTCAGATTTATCTAACTCAAACTGCTCTTACTGTATTACTCTGACCTTTTAACAAATGATTAATTGTCAGAACATCATCAGAATCAAGATCAGGACAGTTTAGTCAGTCTGTTAGCAGGTGCATCACATCTGCTGAGACAGCTGGACTGTGATGAGATCATGAGGATTAAGGGTGTGTTTACTGTCATAATAACCCAAAACATAACACACACACACACACACACACACACACACACACACACACACACACACACACACACACACACACACACACACACACACACACAGTTCTTACAATATAAGGGTGAACAGGACAAAAAAAGAAATCAATGAGTCTGTCCAGAAACTAAGGTGCCGAAAAGCATTTTCAGTTGCTGACAGTGGACTGTGCTGCTAAAGGGGGGCTTATAGTATTGTTTTTTTAAATGGCCTTAATTTATAATATTATAAATACATTTATATAAAATGGCAACATTTTATGTAAATCTCACTTTAAAGAAGATTAATATTTCTCAATTTCATTCATGGTAATAACATGAAAAATGTTCCTTAGAGTTTGACTCTAAAAAAAAAGTCTGGAGAAACATTACTTACAAGTGTACTTACAGGGGGAGCCACAATTCGAAAAGCTGACAAAGGCCCGGTTTCACAGACAGGGTTTAGGTTACTTCAATGAGGACATTAGCTTTCATAAACATACCTTAGATAAAAACACTACTGCTGTGCTTCTTGAGACAAAATAAAACAAACTGACATATTTTAAGATAAGTCAGTGCAAGTTTCTTTCAGTTATAATAGCCCAGACATGCATTTTAGTCTGGGACTAGGCTTCAACCTTGTCTATGAAACCGGGGGCAAATGTCTGGTCTGTAAGGGGAAAAAAATAATTTGATCCCCTGCTGATTTTGTACTTTTTCCCACTGACAAAGCATAGAACAGAATAACAAAAATTATCAGAAAATCAGAAAAACACATTTCAAAAAAGGTATAAAATGATTTTAAAGAGTTAAATAAGTATTTGACCCCTTCGCAAAATATGACTTTGTACTTGGTGGTAATCACAGATGTCGGACATTTCTTGTAGTTGGCCACCAGGTTTGCACACATCTCAGGAGGGATTTTTTCCCACTCCTCTTTGCAGATCCTCTCCAAGTCTTTAAGGTTTCGAGGCTGACGTTTGGCAACTCGAACCTTTAGCTCCCTCCACAGATTTTCTATGGGATTAAGGTCTGGAGACTGGCTAAGCCACTTCAGGACCTTAATGTGCTTCTTCTTGAGTCACTCCTTTGTTGCCTTGGCAGTGTGTTTTGGGTCATTGTCATGCTGGAATACCCAGCCATGACCCATTTTTAATGCACTGGCTGAGGGAAGGAGGTTCTCACCCAAGATTTGACAGTACATGGCCCCGTCCATCGTCCATTTGATGTGGTGCAGTTGTCCTGTCCCCTTAGCAGAAAAACACCCCCAAAGCATAAAGTTTCCACCTCCATGTTTGAAGGTGGGGATGGTGTTCTTGGCGTCATAGGCAGCATTCCTCCTCCTCCAAACACAGTGAATTGAGTTGATGCCAAAGAGATTGATTTTGGTCTCTTCTGACCACAACACTTTCACCCAGTTCTCCTCTAAATCATTCAGATGTTCAGTGGCAAACTTCTGACAGGCCTGTACATGTGCTTTCTTGAGCAGGGGGACCTTGCGGGTGCTACAGAATTTCAGTATTTTACGGCATAGTGTGTTACCAATTGTTTTTTTACTATGGTCCCAGCTGCCTTGAGATCATTGACAAGATCCTCCCGTGTTGTTCTTCGATTCTCACGATCATTGAAACTCCACAAGATGAGATCTTGCATGGAACCCCAGACCGAAGTAGATTTATTTATTATTAATTTATAGTTATTATTTGACAGGTATCCTGTGTTTCTTCCATTTGCGAATAATCACACCAACTGTTGTCACTTGGGGGCAGCCGTGGCCTAATGGTTAGAGAGTCAGACTTGTAACCCGAAGTTTGTGGGTTTGAGTTTCAGGTCCGGCAGGGATTGTTGGTGGGGGCAGTGAATGTACAGCGCTCTCTTCACCCTGAATTCCATGACTGAGTGAGTTCCTTGAGCAAAGCACCAAACCCCCAACTGCTCCCTGGGCACCCCACAGCAATACCAATAAGGCTGCCCACTGCTCTGGGTGTGTGTTCACAGTGTGTGTTTTGGATCATTATGATGTTCACCACTGTGTGTGTGCACTTGGATGGTTTAAATGCACAGCACAAATTCCAAGTATGGGTCACGCCCTTTCCTTTCCTTTCTAATCAAGCTGCGATGGTTTTGTAGCCCATTCCAGCCTTGTCTACAATCTTGTCAGCTCTTTGGTCTTGGCCATGGTGGAGAGTTTGGAATCTGATTGATTGATTGCTTATGTGGAGAGGTGTCTTTTATACAGCTAACAAGCTCAGCCTGAGATTCTTTCTTAAAGGTCCCATATTGTACACATTTCTGGAGGTTTATTTTAGTTGTTGATGTCCTTAAGAATATATATTTGCGGTATAAGTGCCAAAATCCATCTCAATATATTTTTACAGCTCCTTTTTTAGGAGCTCTGTCAAAAACAGGTCGATTTTGGCCCATCTAATTAATATTCATGAGCCTCTCTTCTGATTGGCCTGTTGTTTTCTGAGTGACGCACAGCTAGGCCAACCACAGGTAACTACGTCATGTATGCTGTAAGCGAGCTCAGAGCCATAGAGAGAGCCTAGCCTGCTGATACTCAACAGGATATTTCAGAATGATAATTAATGTTTTTTCTTTTTCAAACACCGAATGCAGTAAGCTACATAACTGTTGCTTCAGTAAAGCCCCTTTCACAATGCGCGCTGATTCTGGAAAATTACGGGAATGAGCGCTGTGTGAACAAAAGCCAGAACCATAAAGGCAGTGTTGTAGTGATGATGCACGTTATCATGCGACTCTTCACGATGAAAAAATACGTGCAAAGTGGAATGAAGCAGCGATCAGGCAGAGCCAGCTCCACACTATCAGCACTGAAGCACAGTTTGTTCAGGTTAGTTTAGGTTTAGTGAATCGTACGCGTTGCATTACATCTCACATCCAAATGTCACACGTCTTTATGGGTTGTGTGTAAAGCATGCACAGATTCCGGAAAACAACTGTGAATGAACCAAATTAAACAAATTATGGGACACATTATCTGTGTATTTACCGGAATCGCTGAGTGAAAGAGGCTGAAGTTGACTGCCACTGGTCTCTTATATTAATGTTGTTCGGAAGCCTGTGCAATGATGTAGTTTCCTGACATCCATGGACTGAACAGCGTTTTCTCGACTTGTTTTCGAATAACTTAAATATTAAAATGTTTTAAATATTTTTTCCCTCACTGTATAAAGATTCAAGTTTCAGTGAAAAACTTCCAAGCTGTTCAGCATTACTGGAAAATAAAGGTTGAGAAAAGCCAGACCGGCTGTGGGGATTTTCATGGGAGCAGCAAAACAAACAACAAATTTAGCTGAGGGTGAGATCCAACACAATGATATGTTTTGTCTTGTACTTGTGAAAAGCCACAGAAAATAGGGTAGACTGTGAGAGAAAGCAGGTGTCATTCTATAACGCTGATGTCCCAAAAATTGTGTATATATACATTCACCGGCCACTTTATTGGGTACACCTAGCTAGGAGGTTGTGCATTCAAAGATTCTCTTCCGCATACCTCGGTTGTAATGAGTGCCCATCAGAACCAACAACCATATCACCTTCAAAGTCACTTAAATCACCTTTCTTCCCAATTCTAATGTTCAGTTTGAACTTCTGAAGATCATCTTAACCATGTCCACATGCCTAAATACACTGAGTTGCTGCCATGTGATTGGCTAATGAATCTTAATTGCAATTGTTGCCCCATTCACAAAACTCCACTTAAAATGTGGATTTAGAAGATTTTGCAGTCTTAAAATTTTCAAAGAAAGGAAGCTTTTAAGCTTTAATTAAACCCAAGCTGATCTGACAAAGCAATGACTGTTAAACTCCATGTAAAAGTCCATCACAATGTTTTCATGGTAGTCACAGTAAATGAGCAGTTTGGAGAACAGATGGATTTTTTAAAAGCAGTTTTGTGTATTTGACTTAGTGGCAAGTATCCATCACGTTAAAGTACGGTGGCCGAGAGAGGCCAACGCGCTGCAAACAAGAAAACACATGCAAACAGAAAAAAACGACAACAAATTAAGAAAACATCTTCATCAGTTTGACAACACAGGCGCTGCAAATCCTCGCAACGCAAACACAAATACGGAAACGCGCTGCAAATTCTCACAACACAACCAAACTCAGAAACGCGCTGCGAACACACGAGGGCGCTGCAAACTAACAAACGCGCTGCATATCGCACGGTCCACAACGGAAATGTTTCAGGGGGACCTCAAAAAATGACGAACTCATCTGGGACCTGATTATTTATATCACTATATTACCTGATTATTTATATCACTATCACCTTTAAGTGATACTATACTATCAATAAAAGGCGATAGTTCACCGATAACACCTCTGCTCTGACCAACAGCCACTGAAAAAATAATCAGGTCCCAGATGGGTTCGTCATTTTTTGAGGTCCCCCTGAAACATTTCCGTTGTGGACCGTGCTATATGCAGCGCGTTCGTGTGTTCGCAGCGCCTCCGTGTGTTCGCAGCGCGTTTCTGAGTTTGGTTGTGTTGTGAGAATTTGCAGCGCGTTTCCGTATTTGTGTTTGCGTTGCGAGGATTTGCAGCGCCTGTGTTGTCAAACTGATGAAGATGTTTTCTTAATTTGTTGTCGTTTTTTCTGTTTGCATGTGTTTTCTTGTTTGCAGCGCGTTGGCCTCTCTCGGCCACCGTATTAAAGGGCCATGAAAGCCTAATACCCTTTCTTCTTTAGGACTGTTTTGGTAGCACAATTCAAGCTTCCCTTTTGTCATTTCCTTATTGTTTCCACCTGTCTTCTTTTTCTTGATCGGCCCTTTGTGTATTTAAACCCACGTGTTCCCTTGTTTGTTTGTCCTTTCATGGTTGTTTTATGGTGGGTTTCAGTTTCAGTTTCCTTCACGTTCCCTTGTATCTTTGTAATTGTTGGTTCATTATTTGTTGTCTTTTTATGATAGGACAGCAAAGAGCTGACAGGAAGCACAGTGTGAGAGGAAGGAAGAATCGGGAAAGGTCCTTGAGGTAGGACTTGAACTCGGGACACCCATAGTCCAACGGAACTGTATGTCGGCGGGCTGCCCACAAGGCTATCGGCACAGACGCAAAATTCTTTATTTGATTCTTCATTTTAACAACCTTGTATCCACTTGTCTTTAAAAACTTTTAAATTGTATTTTCTATTTAACTTTGCTGCATAAAATGTATACAACATTAATATACTGTACAGGGTGGGCCATTTATATGGATACACCTTAATAAAATATTAACGTCCTGTTTGTGGCACATTAGTATATGTGAGGGGGCAAACTTTTCAAGATGGGTGGTGACCATGGTGGCCATTTTGAAGTCGGCCATCTTTGATCCAACTTTTGTTTTTTCAATAGGAAGAGGGTCATGTGACACATCAAACTTATTGGGAATTTCACAAGAAAAACAATGTGCTTGGTTTTAACGTAGCTTTATTCTTTCATGAGTTATTTACAAGTTTCTGACCACTTATAAAATGTGTTCAATGTGCTGCCCATTGTGTTGGATTGTCAATGCAACCCTCTTCTCCCACTCTTCACACACTGATAGCAACACCGCAGGAGAAATGCCAGCACAGGCTTCCAGTATCCGTAGTTTCAGGTGCTGCACATCTCGTATCTTCACACCATAGACAACTGCCTTCAGATGACCCCAAAGATAAAAGTCTAAGGGGGTCAGATCGGGAGACCCTGGGGGCCATTCAACTGGCCCACAATGACCAATCCACTTTTCAGGAAACTGTTCATCTAGGAATGCTCGGACCTGACACCCATAATGTGGTGGTGCACCATCTTGCTGGAAAAGCCAGCTTCAGTGCATAAAGAGGGAAACACATCATCATGTAGCAATTTCAAATATCCAGTGGCCTTGAGGTTTCCATTGATGAAGAATGGCCCCACTATCTTTGTACCCCATATACCACACCATACCATCACTTTTTTTGTTCCAACTGTCTTGGAGGGATCTATCCAATGTGGGTTAGTGTCAGACCAATAGCGGTGGTTTTGTTTGTTAACTTGACCATTCACCTCATCACTGAACAAAATCTTCTGCGTGAACTGAGGGTCCTGTTCCAATTTTTGTTTTGCCCATTCTGCAAATTCTGTGCGCCGATCTGGGTCATCCTCGTTGAGATGCTGCAGTAGCTGGAGTTTGTAAGGGTGCCATTTGTGAGTAGCTAATATCTGCCGAAGGGATGTTCGACTAATGCCACTCTCCAGTGACATGCGGCGAGTGCTATGCTGTGGGCTCTTGCTGAATGAAGCTAGGACATCCACTGATGTTTCTTCATTAGTGACAGTTTTCATTCGTCCACATTTTGGCAAATCCAACACTGAACCAGTTTCACGGAACTTAGCAAGCAGTTTGCTAACTGTAGCATGGGAGATGGGTGGTCTCATAGGGTGTCTTGCATTGAAATCTGCTGCTGACCCGGTTACTGTGTTCACCAGATATCAACACAATTTCGATCCGCTCCTCACGTGTTAACCTCTTCGACATGTCAATGGCTGTGAACAAAGAGAAACTTGTAAATAACTCATGAAAGAATAAAGTTACATTAAAACCAAAACAAAAGTTGGATCCAAGATGGCCGGTTTAAAAATGGCCACCATGGTCACCACCCATCTTGAAAAGTTTGCCCCCTCACATATACTAATGTGCCACAAACAGGACGTTAATATCACCAACCATTTTATTAAGGTGTATCCATATAAATGGCCCACCCTGTATATACCCCTCACATTTCAGCAACCATTTTAGTATATCTTCTTAAGGGACAATACTATAGAAATGAAACTTGGATATATTTTAGAGTAGTCAATGTGCAGCTTGTATAGCAGTATAGATTTATTTATTATTGTTTATTTATTGTCACTCAACTTACAGCCATTATTGTCAAAATAGCTGGCAACTAAAGTGAGTACACTTTAAGTGAGCTTGTCCAAAGTATCAATATATTGTTAGCACCATTGTGTTATCTGGCACTGCCTTAATCATCCTGTGCATGGAATTGAATAGAGCTGCACAGGTTGTTGCTGGTATCCTCTTCCACTCCTCGCGAAGCTGCTGGATGTTAGACACATGGTGCTTCTCCACCTTACGCTTGAGGATGCCCCACAGGTGCTTAATAGGGTTCAGGTCTGGAGACATACTTGGCCACCCAATCACCTTCAGCTTCCTCAGCAAGGCAGTTATCTTGGTGGTGTGTTTGGGATCATTATCATGTTGGAAAACTGCCGTTCAGCAGAGAAGGGAAGAAAAGGCATCATATTTTGCTTCAGAATGTACAGTACATAATGGAATCCATGTTTCCCCCAATGAACTGCTCCCCAGTACCAGCAACACTCATGCAGCCCCAGACCATGATGCTACCACCACGCTTGACTGTAGGCAAGACACAGTTTTCTTGGTACTCCTTACCAGGGAATCTCCACACATGCTGGACACCATTTGAGCCAAAAAGGTTCGTCTTATAGTCTCATCAGACCACAGGACATGGTTCCAGTATAGGTTGTCTTCGGCAAACCGTTTGCAAGCTTTCTTGTGACCCAGCTTCAGATAAGGCTTCCTTCTGGGATGATGCCTATGCAAACCGACTTGTTGCAGTGTGTGGTGTACGGTCTATGCACTGACAAGCTGACCTTCTACTTCTGCAACCTTTAAAGCAATGCTGGCAGCACTCATGTTTTTTTAAGCCAGGTTCTACACCTGACGCACAGAACGAGTACTCAACTTCATTGATCGACCCTTGCAAGGCCTGTTCCGAATGGAACCCATCTTGGAAAACCTATGTATGACCTTGACCACTGTAGTATAACTCAGTTTCAGGGTGTTACTGAAACTCTAATAGCCTTGGCCATCTTTGTGGAGAGCAACAATTCTAATTCTCAAATCCTCAGAGAGTTCTTTGCCATGAGATGCAATGTTGAACATGCCCTTCGACTAAAAATTACAACCAAAAGCCGCAAAACGTGGCATTGTATCAGTATTTTATATTCCGAGCTGTGGTGAAAATAGCAACAGGTAGCGCCAGTAGCTCACAAATCTTTGATGGGTTTTCTACTACATATTTCAGTAAAAGACAACATTTATTCCACATTAAGCCACACAAATCTTAATACCCAAGGGTTTCCTTTAAAGAGATCACCCAAATTTTAAATGCTGCACAACACATGAAAACTGTACAACGTTAATAACCAATAAAGAACTTTATTTTAAAAATACTGTAATTGTGCACATAAAAACAACACCATAGTTGTTAGATTTAGTTTCACTTTTCTGTTGCAGTAATTTATGCTAGATAGTTATGAATGTGCTTAGTATGAACCTCAATTTTGTTTACTCAAGGTTCAGAAAAGTATGCTAACATTTCATAACAGGTAACATTTGAGAGTATACTTTAGAGTTTGCGCTGTGGTGTCTTCATTCAGACTATTACAACTTGCAGCCTTAAGAAACATAAATAAAACTTAATTTGTTAATCTTAACCGAAGCAGAGAAAGTTGCATTGAAGTGTTAGCTGTATAAGATGGCCAATAACACTGTGCCATAAAAATGAAGCTTGCTTTACAAGCAACCGTATAAATTTAATTGTGAATTGCCATGCTTTAACAGGAGTTAGCAACTACTATTAGTCAGTATTTTGCTAGTGCATTTCTTTGGTTATGACTGAATAATTTACCCCTTCCCACTATGATAAAGTAATAAAATAGACATGTTCCCACATATTTATCCAAAATACTTATAATAGGTTTCAGGTTCACATAGACATGTGCTCAGGAAGTACGTAGGAGATATCATCCCACGGGTGGCGATAAAGACCCTGCTTCAGACGTTTCTGGTCCAGATAGTGACCTGAAATTAATAGAATAAGAAATTAATAGCAGAAATTTGACAACAGAGGTTATTTTCCAGAAGATATTAAATTTTAAAACTGGTGGGAGTGTGTCTGAACAGTAAAGAGGTTGGTCAGTGGTTTACCGATGAAACCAATGCTGCGTCCCAGAACGAAGATTCCATTAAGAGTCCCGATCTCAATAAACTCATCTGCCTCATCCCTGCAATGCATAAACACGGTTATAAACATACTCAAATGCAATTTAGATACATGATCTGTACAATGTGATTCAATAAATGTCAATTAACTAGTGAAAAATATACTCTGCATTCGAAGAATGAGCACCTGACAAATCAGACATTTGGATTTCAGACATTTGAAATCAACAAATTCAGACTCTTTTTAAAAAATCAGCATCACACATCTGCAACGGATCTGTCACATAATTTCGTCCCAGGCTCTGTGAATCCCAGCAATTGCCCAATAGAAATCACCTTGACCCTGGAAATATCCATGTCCAATCTATAATATTAAACACATATTTAAAAACAATAGTCTTCTTGACTTACCGTGTGAATCCTCCACATGTTCTTAAGAGGTCCACAAAAGCCACACCAATAAAACCATCAACGTTTAGAATAAGGTTGGGTTTCTGCAGAGTGTGAAAGACATTTTAATGTGAGCATTATGATCACACAACTAAATATACAAGCATTAAAATGGCATCAGTAACAACAGCACCTTCGAGGTAGTGATCTTCTCTACTTCAAGGGCATAGTCCAGTAACTGTGTTGATGGGAAATGCTGCTTTACGAAGTCTTTCAGAATTTGCACCCTCATATCAGGGTTATTGATCTGTCACCAAAAAATAAAAACTATGAACATACAGTTGCAATCAAAATTATTAAACCACCTTGATCTGCAACACATTTTGCTGCAGAGAACAAAGGCATCAGTACACTATTAGAAAAAAATCATTAATACACATTTATTAGTAATTCTGCGAACGAAAAAACAACAACAAATTGGCTCTAAACGTTCATGTTCAAAATTATTCAACCCCAAAAGTTGAATTTGCAGAATCTTTTATTCTTTAAAACCACCAATAAACTTGGAAATGCTTACAAGTTTCGGTCACCTCTCTACTGCAATCTTGGCCCATTCCTCGCATGAAAAAGCTTTCAGATCACTGTTTGGTTTTCACTTTGACACTGCTTTCATCAAATTCAACCAAATATTTTCAATGAGAATTAAATCTGGAGACTGAACAGGCTATTCAAGAACATTTTATGACTGATCCAAGCATAAGTAGATTTGGATGTTTACTTTGGGATGATTGTCCTGCAGGAAAGTCCAATGATCATCAGCTTCAGTCTTTGCACCAGAGGCATCACAATTCTTGCCAAAATGGCCTGATACTTCAAAGAATCCATGATGACCTTCATACAGTCATGATTTCCACTTTCTAACAGGACTGGTCCACCTCCAAGTTTGACAATGTAGATGGTGTTCTTCTGCTCATGTGTTTTGCCTTTTTTCACCAGACATACCACTGATCCATAGGTCCAAACAGCTCCAGTTTGGTCACATCACTCCATAAAACATTCTTCCAGAACTCCACAGGTCTATCCAAATGAATTTTAGCATGCTCAAGTCTGCCTTTTTGTTCTTTTTAGTCAAGAGTGGTATTCAGCAAGATGCCTCAACAAGAAGGCCATACTTGTCTAGTGTTCTTATACACTGCATTGAAATGTTTTTCCTCCTTTCATCGGGTCACTTTCAAGTCTTTGGCTATACATTGCAGGTTTTTTCCTCAGTTGTTCTGATCAAACATTTTATGATATGGTGTTTTTTTGTTTAACACCCAAACTGGTTTTCTGGTACAACACATTTTAAACTAAAGAATAAGGCTGCCAGCTCTGTCTCTATGAACTTTTAATGTCTCAGAAATCTTCATATAGCCTTAGACTTTCTAAAGTAATAAAATTATTCCTTCTCTATAGCTTCTCCATAGCTTTTGTGAGAGCTTTGTTGACTTTGCCATATTTGCTACTTAACTTCAGCACATGCACACATGCATGGGCTAACTGTATGCATATGTAACAGCTCAAGCTAATTCTGTGTTTCTAAAGGTTTAATTGTGTTTAAAGACAATTTTGTTTCCCACCATACAAATAATTGACTTAAAAAACAGCAATGTTGAATAGGGGTTGAATACATTATATATCATAGTGACATTATCACTGTTAAAATGCCAGTAATCTGTTATAGATGCAATTTTTATAAAGTCCTGAACCTTCAGAAAAAATTGTATTTGTAAAGTACTGCAGTTTCTTAAGTAAATTATGAATGAACTTCGTGTGTAAGAATGTTACACACACACTGCTAAATTTGTACTCTGGTAAACTTGACAAACTCAGACATTACGGAATCAGAAATCCACATCATGAATAACATAAAACATTAAAAATAAGCAACAACATAAAACTAAGATAAAACATAAATGTCTCTTAATATTCCTGAAATCACTAATTAAGTCTCATGTAGTGTGTGTGTATTTACCGATTTGACTCGATGCCCGATGCCCATAATCAGTACGCCATCTTTCTTCATCTTGTTGACAAACTCCATGGGAAGAAGGCCGCTGTCGAACGCTTTACTGAACTGTTTAGCAGCTGCGTCTAGAGCGCCACCAAATCTATCTCCCTGCAGAACAGAAACACACAATTCAGTTCCTTTTTAAAACAGAATTAACAGCATATTCTTCAACTGTTTATTATCATATAAATGTTAAATACCACATATAATAATTACTAAACATATACTTGCATATTTTCTTATTTTATTTATTATTTCATATTTATTATGAGGCTAGTGAACCAGTTTAGTAAAGTAGTAGTCTTGCATGTACAGTGGCTGATCTTACTATTGTCAGAAGTCCAGAGGTCAGACTGGACACCAGGTCTTTACCAGCACGAGCGCACACGATAGTGTTATGAGCACCAGATACAGCCGGCCCATGATCCGCAGTCACCATCAAACACATCTCAATGAACTGACATGCGTAACGTGGTAATCTGTCAAAAACACACATGCACTTATGATTTTAGGTCAGAACCATACATTATGCAAGTAGACAAACACAGATGGTTTCTCAGGTAATTCATCTGAATATACTACATAATGAAGGAATTTTACATAACAAACCTTCTCTGAAACCACAGCAAGCCCAGTACTCCTCCTAGGCCCATTTCCTCTTTGAACACCTCTGTGATGGGCATACCAGCATATATGAGCTCCTGGCCCCTTTCATCACAGATACTAGTCATGAACGATGCAGGTTTACGAATCAACCCCAGCTCCTAAACACACAAAAGCAGCTCAGATAGCGAACGTCTTCAAAATCAACCATATCCTTCTAGTGGCCGGACATTTTCATTGTCCATTTTCTAGCGATTAAAGGGGTCATCGGATGCAAAACTAACTTTTACATGTTGTTTGAACATTAATGTGTGTTGGCAGTTTGTGTACACAACCACCCTACAATGATAAAAATCCACCAAGTGGTATTTTTTAATATCCCCTATTTAAAATCAGGTCATTCTCAGCTTCTTGTCATTGTGACGACACACAGACAGAGGCCACTCCCACGACAGTTGATTGACATGAACGCCTTATCTTAGACCCGCCCTCACTGATCTGAAACAGTCCGACTCCGATCGTCATTGTGTCGACTCAGGTGCATTGGAAGACAAAAATGTCTCTGATTAAGCGCTAAACACAGCTAAAGTAAACATTACGGCTCATGGGCTCATTTGCATTTAAAGGGACCATGCAATAAAATGAGTTGAGGTTTTGCAGTGCTGATTTTGAGGTAAAAAGGTGTTTTTTTTACACTACTATTGAGAATTTTTAACCAAAGTATATTATAGACTTTTCATTAAAACCCTAAAGAATCATATGAACTTGTGGAAAATATTTGGAAGAAAACCCTGCAACAGTCAGACATCTTTAGATTTTTCTCATATTACTTTGGGAATTGTAAAGAAATTCATTATTCTGATTCAATTATTTTAGAACTTCACAACAAGTTCACAATGTTTACAATAAGTTATTTATTCTGGCACGGCACCGTAGATTCAGTCGCAATTAAGCAGAAACTGCATAGTGTTGCAGAAAACTGTATTTTTGTACAGTATTCTGTCCTAATCTGTGATCTGTTAACAGAACCAAACATCAGAAAAAAATATATTACCGGGGTTCAAGCGCTTTAAGGCATTTATACACATATAAAAAGACATTAGCAAACTTGTAACCACCTAAATCAATTATTTAAAAAAAACATTTTTGGCAAATCCAGGTAATTTACCATGAAATTATGTTTTCTAACATTGATGACTGTTATAGTGTCAGGTGTGGTCCGATCTCCTTAAAACTTTGAATGCTTGTTTATAATCACCCGTCGCATGTACTTAGCAGGTTTCGTGAAGTTTTGAGTTTTCCTTTAGGCTTTATAGGATATTGGGTAAGCTCGGACAGGCCCCTTTTTTAAACGGCCCCAATATATCTTCCAAAATGGTACTTTTTTTTTGATAACTGTTGACCTAGAGAGTCCAGAGAATTGAACTGCAGTTTGTTTTTTCTAGAAAACCTAGGACTAGTTCACAAAAGTAGGTTTTTTACATCATCTCAATTATTTAACAAACAATTTGATTGACAGCAGTGGTTCTAAAGGCAAAGTTGTCCAGAATGAGGAGTTTTACCATATAATACAAATATTGTGAGTATGTGCAAAAAACCATGGAACGTGCAATTGTTTACACTTTTGAAAAATGCGATATC
This sequence comes from Garra rufa, assembly GCF_049309525.1. Taxonomy (NCBI): domain Eukaryota; kingdom Metazoa; phylum Chordata; class Actinopteri; order Cypriniformes; family Cyprinidae; genus Garra; species Garra rufa. The sequence goes on from NC_133382.1 coordinate 13,825,127, forward strand.
ACCCCCCAGTGGTCAATTTTAGGGTTGTGCTGATAGACAAAAGTATCGTGTATCGACAACAATCAAAGATATCGCCTGTTGCTCATGCTTTTGACGATAGCAAGACTAGTCTAGGCTAGCCTAGTCTGTGATGCTGTTCAATAATAATGTAAATGTTCTTTGCTCATATTCTATAGCTATAAGCAGGGGCGCCGCTTGCAATTTTGGGCCCTATGACAAAATATGAGGTTGGGCCCCCCCTACCACACCAAAGCAGATCTCTGGGGGCCCCTAAAGGGCGTGGGCCCTTAGAATTGTCCTAACTTTCCCCCCCTTAGCGGCGCCCCTGGCTATAAGTATTATATTATCCAGCATTGCACAGTCGTTAGGATAACTGAGGTGGTAAAATGTGGTTTAGGCTGAAATAAACAAATACGATATATCAGAATTCGTATGTATATAGTAAACATAAACATTTACCTCAGTAACATCTATATGTGTTAATTAGAATTACGATAAAATGGCACTAAACATACGCATGTGAATTACATGTGCATCGCTTTTCCACATTCTATATGAACTGAACTACAACATGACTGATTTATGAAATTGAACAACATGAAATTTATGCAAATAAAATTTTACCACTCACTGAAGATAGCGCATAGCAGAGATTGAAACAAAATAAACTAGAACCGCTCTGTGGAACTACACGCACAACTACAGAGATAATTAAATAAATTAGCATGATGGAATCGGCGATCTCACAGGCTGACGACAGTACGATATGAAAATTGAGCATATCGCCCAACACTAGACGATTTTTTTCAAATTTCTCACAGACATGAGTCAAACAGGCCCACTGAGCTTTGTTCCGATTGGCCAACGTTGTCTAATAGGTGCTCAAAATTCATCTGCCAATGGCCGGCATTTTTTTTTTTTTTAGATACGCAAATGTCCTTAAAGACAGTTGTGGCACTTTGGACCAAGACAGTGCACATCAATTTCCATGTTGATAGGACAAATAGTTGCATAGGAATAGACATTTGTATTCTTATAGCGCCACCTTCAAGTGGCCAAGCTCTGCAGTTTTGTCCTATGTCTTCAGATTAAGCTCTTACATAAGTGGTCTAAATTTGTCGAAGATATCTAATTCCGTTCAGGAGTTATAGGCATTTTATTAAAAGTGGCCCTGTTCCTTTTGAACGTTTTGGCATCCCTTTGCGATGGTGAGTCAAAAGTTTAACTTTTTTTTTTTTTTTATAATTATTGATATTCACTCTTCAGAGAAACTTTCTGTTATGAGCAATTTCAAACTTTTGATCACTGTAGCGGCCCCGACAGGCGTCAGCCTTGGTGACGTTGTAGGAGGTGTGATTACTACCATCCCAAGTCTGTATGACTTACAGTTTGGTCTGCACAATCAGTTTTACATTGAAATCGCTGATCCATAACAATTACAATAGGGTTTTAGCACTATGCGCTTGAACCCCTAGTCATTCAGTATGATTTTCAGTTATGCTTTTATGTGACAATATGTAAATAAGAGACATTCTTGATTACCTTCACAACACTACAGGATGTACTGTAGCATATCATTTACATCAAAAAACTACCAACAGAAGAATCCGTTTTTACCACTAGTGAGAATTCATATCAAATCACTGATTACAGGATATTGTGATGTACAGAAATAATGCAATCTTCTTTTACACCGTTAAGGAATGGAGTTAGTCTAATGGAGCTAGTTAGTCTTACTCTTGCCCAAGAGTAATCCATTGGGACGGTAGGAGGAGGAACTTCCTGTGCTGGAACAATGATTCCTTCTGCGACAAGGTCATCATACACAAACCTTCCCAACAAAACAGAGAAAATTAACAAAACTGCTGAAGCATTCATAGATTAATAGATTAATTAGAGTATTAATTATTGTTGCTGAACTTAGCAGAATTTAACATCTGACAAATTTACTTTTTGATACTAGGGGTACAAAAAAAATAACTAAAATATATATAAAATATAAATAACATTTATTGCAATATACTGCTGTGTGATATATAGGCATAACTGAAATAAATTTGATACTTGTAAGTTTGTAATTTTAACTGGCATATCATCCACCCCTGTTGATTAAGAATACAGATGTGAAACCCTTAAATTCCCAAAGCCATTCTACAAAAAGTACTTAATACAGGGCCTAAATACTTAAATTGTGTTTAGGTTATAATATACTTCCTCTACACAGAATACTTCCCATTTCTGTTACTTACTTGATGACATCTCCTAATTCATCAAAGCTATTGGGCACAAATGCACCTGCTTCCCGCAGTGCTTGATTTTTGGCCACAGCCGTCTCTGACGCTTGATTGGCACATGCTCCTGCATGGCCAAACTGCACCTGAAACATTTTAATTAACACAATACTATGTTACTGCTGTCACTAGTTAGGTTACACATACTGAACTGTTCTAGAGCTTTAACATTTCACAAAACATTCAATGGCCCTGTCCCAAATGCAGCACTACATGTGGATTTGCAGTTATGTTGCCTTTGTTGGCGCATATCCATGAAGTCCACAAGATCGTAGGGTGTCTTATTTCATTTAATGCTCTTTAGCCATTACAAGTGTGGACTCAAAAGACCACCACATGGGCTGAGAGTGCCAGTTGGGCCAGGGCCAATATGCATTAAGTGTTTCAAATGCCATGTAAAAGGATATACCTCAGATGCAAACATGGTGGCACATGTTCCAATACACCAGCACACGACTGGTTTAGTGATTCTGCCATCTGCAATGCCCTGACAGATGTTATACTCTTCTGTGCCTCCAATCTAAAAGACAGCACACATAGTTAGAATTACAGTGCCTTACCAAATTACTCAAATTACTAACAAAAATAATAGAATATACAGTCAAATAATTGACCAATATTGGATTCTAAATGAACATGTTAACAAATCTATCCATTTTTACAGAGATTAATAAACTTTTAAAGAGATTAATTTTGTATATTATATTGAAAATATGCAAAAGGTTGGATTTTGAAAATATTCTTGCCATATGCTTATGATGAGTTTGAATTCTTGGAATTGGGTCCACCTTTAAACATGAAGCATTACTCTCATCTTACATAAAACAGTGCTGCACACACTTATCTGCCTATTCAAGACAAAGGAGCATTTAATTCCCTTCCATAAAAAGTTCAGTCAAGCACAAAATTATTCATACCCCTTGCAAATTCTGACTTAAAGTTACTTTTATTCAAGTTACCCATCTTTTATTTACATTTGAACAAAAAGTGACATGTCCAAAATTATACATACCCTTCTCAATAATCAATAGAAAAGCCTTTATTGGCTATTACAGCAATTAAACGCCTTCTATAATTGCTGACCAGGTTTTTGCATGTCTCCACTGGTATTTTTGCCCATTTATCTTTAGCGATGAGCTCTTTCCGGCTGGAGGGTCTCCTTGCCATTACCCTGATATTTAGCTCCCTCCCTCTCAATTGGATTTAAGTCAGGACTCTGGCTGAGCCACTGCAAAACGTTAATGTTTTTGTCTGCTAACCATTTCTTCACCACTTTTGCTGTGTGTTTTGGGTCGTTGTCGTGCTGAAATGTCCACTGGTGCCCAAGGCCAAGTTTCTCTGCAGACTGCCTGATGTTGTTGAGAATTTTGATGTATTGCTCCTTTTTCATGGTGCCGTTTACTGTGATTAGGTTCCCTGGTCCACTGACTGAAAAACACCCCCAAACATTAGGTTCCCACCACCATGTTTGACAGTGGGGATGGTGTTCTTAGGGTTGAAGGCTTCTCTTTTTTCACGCCAAATGAAGGCTACATCATTGTGGCCAAACAATTCAATTTTTGTTTCATCAGACCATAAAATAGAAGACCAGACGTCGTCTTCTTTGTCCAGATGAGCATTTGCAAAGGCCAAGCGGGCTTTTGTGTGCCTTATCTGGAGAAGTGGTGTCCTCCTTGGTCTACGCCCATGGAACCCAGAGGTGTGCAGTGTCCGTTGGACTGTCTGCCTTGAGATGTTGCCACCAGCAGAGTCCAGATTCATCAGGATGGCCTTGGTGGTGATCCTTGGATTCTTTTTTTTTTTTTTTACCTCTCTCACTATCCTCCTGGCCAGCACAGGTGTCACTTTTGGCTTCCGACCACGTCCTCTGAGATTTTTTACAGTGCGGAATGTCTTGTATTTTTTAATAATACTTTGCACTGTAGCCAGTGGAACTTCAAAACATTTGGATATGGTCTTATAGCCCTTTTCTGACAATGCACAGCCACAGGTCCTCAGTGAGCTCCTTTGTCTTAGCCATGACTGTCCACAAACCAACAGCAGAGAGCTTCTGTTTTTGACCTGTTGAGTTGATTAAAACAGCTGTTCCCAATGAATCAGGGTAATTAGGATGCTATAGAACAGCTTGGACTATTTGGAATGGTATAGAACTTTGGATTTTCCCATAGACTGTGACAGTTTGCAAAGGGTATGAATAATTTTGGACATGCCATATTTTGTTCAAATGTAAATAAAAGCTGAGAAATATTTTTTTCCACAATAATGCCTCTTGTACACCGTCTTATTATCTTTTGGGAGAAGCCTGTGTCATTTCTGGTCAAAAAAACCTTGCTGGCTGAATAAAAATAACTTTAAGTCAGAATTTGCCAGGGGTATGAATAATTTCGGGCTTGACTGTATATGACATAATCTTAATTAGGGGCTCTTAAATCTTTCATCTCACCTCTCCTAGAACAACAATCATCTTGACGCCTGGAGTATCCTGATATCTGAGCACATGGTCCATAAACGTAGAGCCAGGAAATCTGTGGATGAGAGTGGCACATTAGCCATTTTAGATTCTGATTGGTTTATTACCTCAGTTAACTAATAATTAATATTTTCTGGATCCTGCTCTATTTGACCTTAAAACAGCGGTTAAATAACTATACGCCGAGTTTTTAAATGAGCAGGCACTCCGTTAAACAAAATAATTACAAATTATCATTGTGCAACAATCAAAAAGCATAAGCTTTTGTATCAGATTGTTAAGTTAGAAAAGTGAAACAAGAGGAAATCTACACCAATTTCAGGAAGTCAGTCAGTTGGACTGTCATAAACATTGACATCAATGCAAAATGTCAGAGGCAAAAAGGGGTAAATAGTGTTTTTTTTTTGCGCCTTTCTTAAAATAACGCTAACTTTGGCTGCATGTCACATTATTTATTACTAATCAGAGCACTGGGATGTTGAAACCGGAGATTCACAGTGGATTCTATTTAGCATGCTTTTGTTTAAAAAAAATAAAAATAATAATCATAATAATAATCCACACATAAAATGAAGTCAGCAGGGGCCAGTTGTTTAATCTGGATCAGAATGATCTGGATTTGAAAATCCCATGTTTTGCTATCCAGGATCAGGTAACCAATCTTACTTTTGTGCTGGTTTTTCAAAGCAAAATTTACATTCTAGTTTTGCATTGCATTGCATTGACACAAATAACCATTTCTTACTTCTAACTGGTCCACTGGTAATATAGTTTACAATCAGTGATTTAAAAAAAAACAAAAACTAATTGATATTGACAGCTGTTTAGGGATTTGGGGGTATATTAGCCCCCGGTTTCACAGACAAAGACTTAAGCCTAGTCCTAGACTAAAATGTAAGTCTGAGCTGTTTTAATTGAAAGAAACTTGCACTGACTGATCTTAAAATATATCAGTGCCTTTGTTCTGTCTCAAGATGCACACCAGTAATGTTTTTTTCTAACCATGTTTATAAAGATTACTTAAATGTCCTAATTGAACTATGGCTTAATTCTGGTTTAGTCTAAGCCCTGTCTGTGAAACTGGGCCTAGATGTTCAAATGTTATTTTTTGGACCGGTTTTAAAGTTTTATTACATTTTTGTTGCTGAAATCCACCCTTTTGCTGGGATCAGAATAATCAATTTTTTGGATCAAAAGTATCTGAATCATACTAAAACATTTTGAACAACACAAACTGAGGATTTAATCCAGATCAAAACCAAGATTGGATTTTGTGATTTAATCCAAATTCAGAATCCTTTCATTTTCTTCTTTTGAACAACCTATTTTTTGCAACAATAAGCTTTTTTAGCAAGCTTTAAAAAATGGTGAAACTGATTTGGCTATTTAAGTTGTCAGTCACTTATCTGTCATAAGGTTAGTTCACAAGGCAAGACATGTTATGTTTGTCACCTGTCTCCTCCAATAGCAACTCCCTCAAAAACTCCATCTGTGGTGTGCGAGATTATGTTGTTGAGTTCATTGGACATCCCTCCTGAGCGGGACACATACGCCACGCTGCCTGGCCTATACAGCTTTGATGCCAGGATATTGTCAAGCATCCCGCCTGTGTTCCCAATCTTAAAGCAGCCTGGCTTTATACCGCCAACCTAAAACACATAAGTGTACTTCAGGTAATCTCTTGAATAAAACTAATTCTTTGCATAAAGAAAATGACAAGCCATATTAGGACCATGAAAGACATTACTATACTTCAATGTCTTGTTTTCCACAAGCTTCCTGAGATTTATGCTAAAGTATGAACACGTATAATATATAGTTATACAAATACTTGAAACACTCACAGTTGCAGGTCCAATGATAGTCACGCCCTTTTCATCAGCTGTTTTGATGAGTTTACAGGTCAGAGCTTCAGGAATGCCTTCAGCTATGATAGCTATAGTGTGTATCTGATAATACAAAAGACTCAGAAATCAGGGAATCATGGTTATACCCACATTGGAAGATACAGGGACTGAATACAAGCATGCCACATGACCAGTGATGCCCACTAGCCTGAAAAGGGAAACGAATACATTAGGAATGACAAAATCTTAAGCAATTTTCCGGTTACGTCTATCATCCAAGATGTTCAGGTCTTTCTTTCTTCAGTCGTAAAGAAATTATGTTTTTTGAGGAAAACATTTTAGGATTTCTCTCCATATAATGGGTATGTATGGTGCCCCCAAGTTTGAACCTCCAAAATGCAGTTTAAATGCAGCTTCAAAAGGCTCTAAACGATCCCAGCCGAGGAAGAAGGGTGTAATTTAGTGAAACGATCGGTTATTTTCCAAACAAATTGTTAATTTATATACTTTTTAACCTCAAATGCTCGTCTTGTCTCATCTCTGTGATGCGCAGTCTGTGTAATCCCTGTCAAGAGTTAGGGTATGTCGAAAAACTCCTATCTCGTTTTCGTCTTCAACTTCAAAATCGCCCTACAATGCCATTTTATCTTTTTTTTTTAAGGGCTTTTGATCTTCTTGTATGTTCACTTTGTAAACACTGGGTCGGTACTTCTGCAGCGATGTAGAATGATTTTGAATAAAATGAGATGAGTTTTTCGACATACCCTAACTGTATTGACCCAGATCTCACAGACTACGCATGCGCATCGCAGAGACAAAACAAGACAATGATTAGAGGTTAAAAAGTATATAAATCGTCAGTTTGTTTTGAAAATAACTGATCATTTCCCTAAATAGGACCCTTCTTACTCTGCTGGGATCGTTTAGAGCCCTTTGAAGCGCCATTTAAACTGCATTTTGGAAGTTCAAACTTGGGGGCACCATACATCAGGCATGTGATTGGCTAAGGACAAAAAAGCAGGAAAATATACTAAGACACCTCCCCCCCCCCAACGCCGATCAAACTGGTGGCGGATCAATATGGATAGTAAAGCAGGACCCATAACAACTTATTTGAACATGCAACTTTTTTTTGTACAGTATGACATAACTTATTTGGTGGATGTGTAACAGTGGGAATCAAAAGCAAGTGTCTTGTCCACTGCTCCATCACCACCACTCTCTATAACAACAACCATGACAAAAAAAATATTTTTAACTTATTTTAGTTTTACATTTTTACCCAACTTTAACTGCTAAATGTGCAACATGCAAATGTTCATGTCAAAAGAAGATATCCACTTAGGTTTCTCAGCTTGTACATTTGTGTGGTCCAGGTAACGTTAGCTTTGCATAATAAAAGGGTTATCATTCGCATGGCTACTTTTACTTGAGTAAAGAAGTTAAATCAGTACTTCTACTTTTACCAGAGTATTTTTTAACACAAGTATCTGTACTTTTACTTGAGTACGAGAAGTTAGACGGACTATTTTCTTTAGCGGAAGCAATATAAATCATTTTTAAATCAATCAACTCCTTTTAAAATCAATATTTTGTCAAATTATTGATTTATTTTGTAGGTAGCCATGTAATAAGCGGGATAATGTAGAGTTTGTCTTACATGTGCTTCATGGGGCAAACACGTGCGGTCTCTTGCTCTCTCTCCCTCTGTCATGCACGCGCTATGCAGTCTCGCACTCACTCCCTCGCTCTAGATTTCGGGAGAAACTATTTGCGGCCATCAGATTCAGTGAGCTATATATTTAATATAATAATTAAAATATAATTATTGATTTTTCATTAGACTATTTTTTGGTGCCCCCTCAGCACTCGGTAAGTTACTCAACACACAGTGTGTGATGCGCGTGGTGGGAGCGGCAGCGCTGAATGAACCTTATTGAAAAGTGTTAACTTACCATCTTATCAGTTAACGTTAACGGTTAATAATCGGATAATGATTTGCGGTTGGGAAAATTAACCGAAATGAGCATCCCTAGCAAATACAAGTAAGTTAATGTTAATGCAGCTTAAACATCCTGCCATAGTGGAAAATCACTCAAAATCGATCATCTAATCAATCGACAACAAAGTCAAATTAGTAACTTATAGGTTATATATAGACACAAGCAATAATATATACCCAGATCATCCAATCCGGCGATGTTCTTGTCACGATACCACTGTAGCGCGAGAGTGACTGAGGTAACTTACACTGCGCAGCAGGGAGCTTGATTGACAGGTGATCTGACTAAACATACTTCGCCATCCGCCATTTGCGAACGGTCGCAAATACGTCCTTGTTGATACTTGGAAAGGAAGGAAAAATGCATCTCTTTACCATCTGACGTGCCGCCCGGTGTGGCCCTGTTACCCCCCCACCCCTCCTTTTTTTTTTTTTTTTTACAGATCTGCATGATTCACATAGGTCACGTTTTCAGGTCGAAAAATCCGGAATTCCGGATTAATCCGGAAAAATCACATCCCTGATACATATCCATTATATGGAGAGAAATCCTGAAATGTTTTCCTCAAAAAACATAATTTATGACTGAAGAAAGAAAGACATGAAAATTTTGAATGACAAGGGGGTGAGTACATTATGTGTAAATTTTTGTTCTGGAAGTGAACTAATCCTTTAAATAATGCTTTAAAGTGTTTCTCATTGTTAGTTTATATAATATCCAAGTACGTAATGCATGAACTACTATTAACAAATTGAAACTTCCTGTGAAGTGTGACCAACTCAATTTCTGAAAATACAAACAAATAGTGTTTGGCTCTGTTTATATGTGCAATGTGGCTATAAATTGATGTGATTCTGTACAGGCTTATCATATCTGGATGCCATTCTTTAATTAAAAAACAAATTACCATAATATTTACCACCTAAATAGAAACACTTTGCTGTCAATATGGGATTTTACCTGAGGGTACTGCATTGTTTCCATGGTGCTGTCGAAAGCCGAGCGAAGGGAGGCAAAATTTATGAGCACATCAACGTCTGGATGTTTCTTCATAGCATCAGCCATGTTCTTATAGACAGGCAGTAAGATCTCCTTATGACCCCAGTAGAACTTCTGCTTGTGGTCACCACTGACATACACAAGCACATAAAATATAAAAATAATAAAAAACTACTCATGCCCTCAATCACATTTGACAATCTTAAGTTTCACATAATGAGCAGAACAAATAAAAAAATGTTCCAAAGTACTCACGTGAAGGGGTAGACCATTGCAACAACAGAGGGTTCATCACGCGAACACACGTAATCAAAGTCCAGCATGCCCTGAACTGCCCGCGTCTGCATGCCCCACACGATTGCCTTCGTCTGCCTGCTGAATAGAGTCGTAGCTTTAGCTAAAGGGGTAAAAAGAGAAAAAAGTTAGACTTAAATTCATAAATCAAAATTACATAAATATAAAAGCTCAACCATGCACAGGAGCTCCTTGCTCACAGGAGTAAGGAGCTTTGTAACATTGTTGCTTCATATGCATTAAAGGAGTAGTTCACTTCCAGAAGAAAAATTTACAGATAATGTACTTACCTCCTTGTGATCCAAGATGTTTATGTCTTTCTTTCGTAAAGAAATTATGTTTTTTGAGGAAAAATTTTCAAGATTTCTCTCCATATAATGGACTTCTATGGTGCCCCTGAGTTTGAACTTCCAAAATGAAGTTTAAATGCAGCTTCAAAGGGCTCTTAACAATCCCAGCCGAGGAAGGGTCTTATCTAGCAAAACGATCGGTTGTTTTCTAAAAACATACAATTTATATACTTTTTAATCTCTACACAGAGTACGCACAGAGCTAGACAAGACAAGCATTTGAGGTTGAGAAGTATATAAATTGTAATTTAAAAAAAATAAATAAATAACTGATCGTTTTGCTAGATAAGACCCTTCTTTCCTCGGCTGTGATGGTTTAGAGCTCTTTGAAGCTGCAATTTGGAAGTTCAAACTCGGGGGCACCATAGAAGTCCATTATATGGAGAGAAATCCTGAAATGTTTTCCTCAAACAAAAAATATTTTCCTTACGACTGAAGAAAAAAAGACATGAACATCTTGGATGACAAGGGGGTGAGTACATTATCTGTAATTTTTTGTTCTGAAAGTGAACTACTCCTTTAAGTTTAAATGTATAGAAAAAAACAAAACAAAAAAGTGACAAATAAGGGTGTGAAAAGACAGAAAATGACAATTAGACACTGACAAGCTATTGTATTAATGTCTTAAAAGTATAAAAATGTTTCTGTTCATTCTGTGTGTGACACTATACACATTTACATTTATTCATTTAGCAGATGCTTTTATCCACAGTGACTTACAATTGAGGAATACAACATGCAATTCATTATAAAGAGGCAAATAAACACAGGAAGTGCTCGTAATACGAAGTTTCAGACATTGTTCATATCAGTACAAGCTAAAACAGGGAGGGATTGAGGAAAGTGAAAAACTAAGGATGCAGACAAATGTTGACAAGATAAGTTATATATGAAACATATATACAGTACTGTTTATTTTTCAGACATTTGACAATATTCAATATTATTATATATAAGTACTTTTTCTTTAGGGAACATATGTACCATTTCAGCCCATTTATGCACTAAATAAGCACACTAAGGATGTTTTAATGCAAATGCTTCACACTTTTATAGTGTGTATATACATACGCTACTGTTCATGTCTTAGGCATTAATATTTTCGCAACAAAAATGGTTTTAAGCCAGTTATTTCTATCTTTTGCTGTCTTTTAGCCATTAATTATAATAATTAAAGATTTTTATAATGCTCAAAAAGTCTGACAACAGCCAATATGCTCCATCATCTAGTCTGTCTGGAATTACATAAAAAAAAACTGAGACAGACTCCAGAAAACATGTGGCAACGTCTCTATTAAAGACACCTTCCTATAAAGCTACCTGAAAAACTATGTGCACGTGTATCTAGGACAAAAACTGTTTTAAACACAAAGGGTGGTCACACCTAATGTTGATTTGATTTAGTTAAGAGAAGTTAACTGATAAATAAAATCTATTTATGACACTGTTTTTAAAGCATCCTCACTTTATATCATTTGTACACAAGTGCCTAGAACTTTTCACAGTACTGTAGATTTGCAGGAATGCTTCTTTAAGTGTCTCTAATACGCTGCCAGTATTTATGCTTTCAAATAGCCATTCAACCTGCATTGTTTAGTCAATCCTAACCATTTCTGTGTTGTATGGTGTTTATCAAACAACACCAAAAGAGCAAGACGTTCTCAGTAGCCTGAGTCTCTCTTTCTCTTATCAAAGCAATTCATTGTCTCCTGGCAAAATATTCTGTGGCACAAAGTCATAGGGTGTATTCAAATATGCATACTTCACCATTATAAAATAGGTGAAAAACAGTATGTGAAAAGATTAGTATGTTTAAATTTACATTATTCATAAAGCAGCTGGCAGTTCACATAGGTAATGTGTTTCAGAAGATGACAAATCATCTTGGAAACAGGTTTAAGTTAGCATGCAATTTAATTAGAATAACAAATGAATGGCCTACTAACAACTATCTGAAAGCAGCTTTTTGCTGCTTGCATGCAACACATATAAACACAAGCTGGGCTGCTGATACGGAGAGTTAAGGGGTCCAGGCATAACCAAGTGAGTTTGAAACCAGACCCAACTCTTCAGGGAATGCTGGAAACAATTTCATCCAAAATATGTATCAGACAAAATTCACATTATCAATATCAGCACTCTTGGACAATCAAACTAGAGGTCAAACTATATGTCAAACTATAATTGACTAATAACTGCTGACATGCCAACACACACCACTGTGCAAAGAAACACAGGAAACACTTGACCAGCCCTGAGCTCTTACCTTTAACTGCTGCATTATACATGGCTGTTGCAGACCATGAACGGCAAAAAGTGGAAACTAATTATTGCGATGAACAGAGAAAAAAAATAGCATGAGGAGAGAAAAGAGATGGAATGAAAGTAAAATTAAAATAATTAAAAAATGATTAAAACGACAAAACACTGAAAAGACAGAAGGTAAACGCACAGAGAAAAAAGGGAAAAAAGGTAAAGGTGCAGTAAGTAACTTTTTGTATCATTATTTTTTCACATAGCACTCATGAAAAGCATGTATTTACTTTAGCATTTGTATTAACAGTTCCTAGCATTTACACACATATCTGCAGCTGTCACTGAATAGCAGAAGCACAGGTGCAAATGGAGTTTCAGTCATTTTTGCTACACTTCGCAGAAAATAAACTAAATAGCTAAACCTGCACTATTATCACAATACAATTAATATACTAATAACAGCTATAGAAAAAAAAAAAAAAATGTGGTAAACCAAGAAATCAAGGTCAACACTGACAAAAATGCTATTTAACCCATATTTTTTAAATAGATAAAAATAAATGATAAATTATTAATTGTTTACAGCTACGTAATTATCAACTAATTATGTACAGTACTTGCAATAACTTACAATACTTTCAAAGCTAATTTTCTAAACAAAAAAAAAAAAAACACAAATATTCTGACAAAGCCAAGATGCATGATTTTAACATGATAAAAAAAAAAAAATCAATAACCTTTTCTGTTTACAGATTTGGAATTTTACACAAATGCCAAATCATATAATACTAAAATTGCAAAAACTTAACAGCTTTAAAGCTAAATAACAGAAGTGTATATAAATGATAAGCTTGACATTGCACTAAAAGTTTGTGGAGAACCTGTTGCTAAACAACTAATTTTGTTAACTTGGCTTGTTGATAGAAATGTTAAAATGTCCTCAGAGAAATCCAAACAATTTTGCAAAAATGTCTTTCTTAAACATTTTTCATGGTATTTTGAATAGTGCATGTTAGAGGTATACCAAATTAGAAGATGCTGGCACATGTCTTGAATAGAGCATTTAAACAACATGAAACTGCAAATCTTTCATTTTGTGTGACACTGCATCCACACTGTCATCTGTATAAAGTTTAAATACACATTAAGTTACTTAATGCACCTTTAATTGAGCTACAGTTAAGGAATCAAAAAAACAAAAGTGAATGTGTTTAAAAGTTCTTTTAAAAAGGTTGCTGTGACTGTGATATTAAACCTCAGCTGAGCTCCAAATACCTTGTGGAACACCTGCTGTGGGCGTCAGGCCATCTGTGACAACACTGGTCAGTTTGTGTTCAGAGAATGAAGTATTTCTGGTTCTTGCTGGCGTCTGGAAGACAGAAAGAGTCAACAAACTTTTGAAAGGGTTTGTGTGCCACTGCAATCTAGCATTTATTACTATCTATACTAACACAATGTAATTAGTTGATATCATAACAGTTGTGATATGTTCTGCTGCTGGCGCTGACTTTAAACTATATTCTAAATCCAATATAGTATATATATGACAAATATTGTAGTATAAAGATGCATTCACACATACATGTATGAAATGAACACTAATGTATAAATCAGAGCTGTATAAATTCAGAATGGCAAGGATTTCATGTGCCCATGTACTGTCTATGAGAATAGTTGCCCTAAACTTCTCCATCTTGCCAACACTTGACTATAGTGTCTCACAAAAGACAGATTGCATGTGCTTCAATGTCTTTACTCTCTTTGGTGGTCACTGCATCATGTTGCTACTCATTTGTAAGTTCACCAATGGCTGCTTTTGCACGTTGCCACATATGGCCAAATCTAATAAAAAATGAATTGCTTCGGCACTAAAAAGAAAAAAAAAAACACTGTTTAGGTTTACATATATCCCTGTCAGCCATTGTGATAAACTATAAAAATACACTTACAGTTGCACTAGCACTGGTGTTCAACAGGAAATTGGCAGTGTGGGCTGCCACTGGAGGCTGATTGGGGATTGGCCGATGACCCAGTGCCATGCCAACAATAGCGGTCATGTGAGTCTCTGTGCCGAAGACATGGATGGGAATTCCAGTAGTCTTTCCTGTTGCAATAAAAAGGAACAATAAAAGGATGCAGAAATAGGATATTACTTATGTGTGAATGGACATCACTATACAGTATACACTAATGAACACAGGGACATTCTGTCAAGTTCAAATTTGATCAGTGAATACATACAGTACACAGTATAGTGAAATCACCTTTATGTCTGACCAAATGAGGATTTACACATCAAAGATTGACCTAAAGGCTAACAATCAAACGTGGAAGTAAAATTAATAAATATATAATACATCTTAACTTTTCTGATCTGTTTGAGGCTGATACAGAAGAACAGACATGTAAGACAGGCAATGGTGTCTGCTGTTAGTGGTATAAAGTCACCATTTAGTCGTCACTTATCAACATTTATCCCAAATACACATGAATTGGCCAAATAGAAGGAGACTGATATACTAATTACAACCTAAGGGCCATATTTACTAAGCAGTAGGAATGTGACAATATCAAAATCTCACAATGCGATAACATCACGATATGAAGTTCACGATACAATATTTATTGCAATATTTAAAAAAAAAAAGACAAAAGAAGAATTGGGGAAAAAAAAATGTACAAGTTAAATTATTTTATCGAATGCACTTTGAGAGTTCAAAATGATGAGCTCCAACACATGTTCTTAACTAAGAAAAAAACGCATGATAAACTCATAGCACATGTCGTTCTGAGTTGCAGAAAACACTGAATCACAAGATGATCGTCTGAACGAAGTGCACACTTACTCGCTTAGCTTTGAAACGCACAGCGAAAACTGACTTGATGAAGGGATTAAGCCATATAGTGCTTTCAGTTTTAGTTAGTTTGACAAATACAGTGCCAAAGCATAACAGCCCAAAACACAACTATAAAGACCTTTTATGTTAGAATAAGAAGTTTGAATATATTTTAAAAACAACACTTTTTGCCCGGAAGAACTATTGTTTCATGTCGTCATGTGACCACAATAATATCGAGACAGTTTTGCTATCGCGATATTATGATATTGTAATAATGGTTACATCCTTACTAAACAGGGTAAATTAGCGCAAAACCGCAGTTCCATAAAAGCACAGATGGGAGTGGAATGTTCTACAGTTGATCTACTGACAATTCACAAATTAATGTGAAGCAGCCAGCTCATTTATATAATGACCAATGCAATCTACCAAGAGCATCGGACATTAGCAACTATGGGTTGAGACATGCTTTTTGGGGCGTTAAATAACACAAGCACCAGGAAACTGACTATTGTAAAATTTAACATTAAGATATTTTAGGATTTTAAGGACACAGGGGAACCTGCAAAAATTACTGCTCTTTAAATAGAGTATTATGTATATAATTCTTTTAGTTGTCAGATGATTATACTTTTACGATTATATACTTATAAGAGCTAATCAGTCAACAATATTAATACCAGGTGTAACACCACTTTCGATAAGCTATTCTTACTTACCAACCTCTCCCATCACTCTCAGCCCTTCCTGGTAGTTTGGACCTCCACGTCGAACAAAGATCGTAACCTCATGTTCTTTTAGGGGCCCCTGGTAGTCTTTAATAGCTCTCACAATGCCCTGATGAGTGTGATGAAAGAAGAAACATTATGAAAAGAACTATATAACTTGATTTAACAATGAAGAATATCAAGACAGAATAGCCACTGTACCTTGAAGGTAGCTGCTACGTTAGTGAAGTTAGCAATACTGCCGCCAATGATTAACACCTTTCCTGCAGAGGCAAAATCGGAGCGGGGAAAAATGAATTTAACATTTAAATCATGCCTTAACCACACACAATGTGAAGGACCGAGCTGACAAATTAAATCTAAATTTTTGTCTTAACCAGCTGCGACCATAGCGACACTATTTTGTGTTGTTGATTGCTAGGTTGCTAGGTCTTGGTGAGTGCCCCACTGAAATCATGCAGGACTGATATAGTATAGAGTCCTCATTTATAACATTATTATTTTTACATTCAAATCATGACCTCACACACTCACCATCTGGGTGTTTTTCACGGGTCATTAGAGAGAGGATAGTCTTGGCGTAGTCGTACGTCTGCTGCTCACTGGGAGCTCCAGAGTATTCCCCGTAGTTGGCCAATTCATCTACTCCACCCAGGTCACAGATGGTATCACTAAACAAGTAAGGATAACACTTTACAATAAGGTTTCATTTGTTAACATTAGTTAATGCATTAACTAAATTAACTAGCAATATGCAATGTGTTTTTTTTACAGAATTTTTATGGGACAGTGACAAGCCTCCCAGTTTTCATCCAAATTATCTTAAATTGTGTTCCAAAGACGAACAAAGCTTTTACGGGTTTGGAATGACTTATGAATGATTTATGACAAAATTTTCATTTTGGGGTGGAGTAACCCTTTAAAATTGTTAAGAAATCTAAAAATATATGTTGAAGAATACTATTGTTGATTTTGTCAGTCTTAGTCCTGTGTTAAATGTCCATGTTAGTTTTTATCATATTTAGTCAACCTTATCCCATTTAGTTTTAGTCGACTAAAAGTCTCAACATTTTTTTCTAGTTTTAGTCTAAGTAAACTTGAAGTGTTTTAGTTTTAGTCAATGAAAACTTGACATCTTAGCAATATGATTGTTATTAATTACCGTTAATTATTTAAGTTTGGCAGCCAGTTTTAATTTACTATGTACATTTTAGTTATCGTATTTAGTGAACCTGTTTTTTAGTCAAGTTTAAGCATTTTAGTCAGGTTTTAGTCAATGAAATCTTAATCACATTTTTTTCATGCTGTATAATAATGGTTAAACTGATAAAAATTATTTTTGCTCAAAATTACACTGCAAAAATGCTTTCCTAGCTTAAGATTTTTTTTTGTCTTGTTTCCAGCCAAAATATCTAAAAATTCTTAAATCAAGAAGGATTTTCTAGATGAGTAAAAATTATTGTCTTGTTTTCAGAAAAAAAAAAAGTCAAAATTAAGTGCATTTTTGCTTGCAACAAGCAAAATAATCTGCCAATGGGGTAAGCAAAATAATCTTGTTTTCTGTTTGAAATAAGATTTTTTTGCTTACCCCATTGGCAGATTATTTTGCTTGTTCTAAGCAAAAACTCACTTAATTTTTACTTGTTTTTTCTGAAAACAAGAAAATAATGTTTACTTGTCTAGAAAATCCTTCTTGATTTAAGAATTTTTAGATATTTTGGCTGGAAACAAGACAAAAAAATCTAAGCTAGAAAAGCATTTTTTGCAGTGTAGCAGTCTGCAACAACATTTTGTCTCCTTTTCTTTGACGAAAATAAAGAGAGATTTTTGGTAACGTTTTTTTTTTTTTTTAAATACATTTAAGTCTCGTCTTTTTTCGTCAACAAAAATGCATGTTGATATAGTCATAGTTTTTGTTTATTGACCTTATTGTCGCCTCGTCTTTGTCTCGTCTTAGTCATGGGTAAAAGCTCATTAACGGAGATTTTTCATCATAGTTTCCGTTGACAAAATCAACACTACAGAATACATTTAAGTGTTCATAATTAGGGATTGATTGAGTTTATATTGTCTATAGCTTTAAGTAGTTGAATATTTTGGTGTGCCACTGCCCCACCTGCCCCATCATCCATAACCAGATCTACTCCCTTGGTTTATCTAATATCTATCTGAGTGGCAAGATGTTGAGAGCACAACCTGTACACCACTGATGCACCGCCGCCGGCCACCATGGTCCAGATTCGTCCTCTGGGATTCAGCAGGGTGAGTTTCAGACTGGCGCCACTCTTAGCATCGAGATCTGCTATGTACGCCTCCTAAACACAAACAGCACAAAAGCAAATATGAGTCAGAGAACACATGCTCTTTGACATTTGTGACCCTGGACCACAAAACCAGTCATAAGCGTTGATTTTTTAAAATTGAGATTTATACATCATCTGAACGCTGAATAAATAAGCTTTGCACTGATGTATGGTTTCAGGGCTGCCAACTTTTGAGTTCAGCTTGGAGTGAGAATTCCCACAGCAGTCTCTGTAGGGGGGTCCAGGGGCATGCTCCCCCATAAGAAAATTCTGTATATTTTACAGCTAAATTCATCTGGTACACTTTGAGAGTTCACAATTAAAGGTCCCATATTGTACACATTTCTGGAGGTTTATTTTAGTTGTTGATGTCCTTAAGAATATATATCTGCAGTATAAGTGCCAAAATCCGTCTCAATATATTTTTACAGCTCCTTTTTTAGGAGCTCTGTCAAGAACAGGTCGATTTTGGCCCATCTAATTAATATTCATGAGCCTCTCTTCTGATTGGCCTGTTGTTTTCTGAGTGACGCACATCCAAGCCAACCACAAGTAACTATGGTCATGTATGCTGTAGCCTAGCCCAGAGCCTAGCCTGCTGTGCCTTGGTGATACTCAACAGGATATTTCAGAATGATCATTAATGTTTTTTTCTTTTTAGGAAAGGAAAGGGGGTGAAGTGAGGCCAAGTATGGTGACCCATACAAGGAATTTGTGCTCTGCATTTAACCCATCCAAGTGCACACACACAGTAGTGAACACACACACACCGTGAACACACACCCGGAGCAGTGGGCAGCCATTGCTGCGGCGCCCGGGGAGCAGCCTTGCTCAAGGGACTCACCTCAGTCGTGGTATTGAGGGTGGAGAGAGTGCTGTACATTCACTCCCCCCACCTACAATCCCTGCCGGACCTGAGACTCGAACCTGCAACCTTTGGGTTACAAGTCCGACTCTCTAACCATTAGGCCACGGCTGCCCCGTGTTGCCCCGTGTTTTTCAAACACTGAATGCAGTAGCTACGTAACTGTTGCTTTAGTAAAGCCCCTTTCACAATGCGCGCTGATTCTAAGTGCAAAGTGGAATGAAGCAGCGATCAGGCCGCTCCTCACTATCAGCGCTGAAAATCAGGTTAGTTTCAGTTTAGAGAAATGTATGCGTCGCATTACATCTCACATCCAAATGTCACATGTCTTTATGGGTTGTGTGTAAAGCACGCACAGATTCCAGAAAACAACTGTGAATGAACCTAATTAAGCAATTCCGGAACAAATCGTGGGACACATTATCCGTGTATTTTGCGGAATGGCTGTGTGAAAGAGGCTGAAGCTGACGTGCCACTGGTCTCTTATATTAACGTTGTTCGGAAGCCTGTGTAATGATGTAGCTATGACATCTATCGACTGAACAGGGTTGTCTCCACTTGTTTTCGTGTTGTTGTTGCTTAGCAATGGCATGGACGCGAAGTTGTCGAGGTTTCACAAAAAGAGGGTGGGACGGTGTTTGGTGCTCGGGTGGTGACTGAAGGCGGTGACTTGAGTAGATCGGACGTCATATTTTTACGGAAGTTACAGGGGCCCGTGAAAAGAACGGCTACT
>NC_133382.1:13845605-13883105 GCF_049309525.1 Garra rufa
TAACAATTAAGATGCTGCATGTGTTTATCCAGTCTAATCGAAGTGTGCGTCTCTCCCTCCCCCGACTTTCCCAACAAAAATCCCACCCCCTCTCAGAAAATACATAAAGCTGACATTACTGAGCTATATGCATTTAAAAGTAGCCTATTAAAATGGTACAATGGCATTGCTCAGTTCAACGTGTTGGGAAATTGGGCATTTTGTCCCACGTCAGCATTTATTCAACAGTTAATAACGCTCAACATTCAAAAGGTAAATATTATTCAGCCAATAAAGTGTAGGTCTATGTATTTCATAGAAAAGTGTCTAGTACTATATAAATTACAAAGGTTTAATTGGCATCTTTATTTCAAACGACCCGACCGACTGCGACCCGAATATCATTAAAAATATTTTTGGATGACTCGTAACCGCGGGTGACCACGGGTGATCGCGGGCACCCGCTCATTTCGGATCAACCCACGCATCACTGTCTCTCACATCCCTGCACCAGTACTAAAGTCTACAACACCAACCCCCTGACGGTGATTGGTTGGAACATTGTTTGTTTTGCTGTGGAATCGTTGGTAGCACCGATTGTTTTTTTGGCATATCTCGGACCCTAGGCTGACCACAGAGACGCGTTTTTTTTTTACAGACAATTTATGGGGCAGGCAGCGAGCGGATCGTGAAGAAAAGTCAGCTGAAAGTCACACTTTATGTTTCAGCCTAGAATCGCTGATACAACCTTTAAATTAGCAATTTTGTATTGAATTTGTCTTGATTTTATATAGCATTACAGTTCATGACATTAAAATGTTCTTTATAACTTAAATAATCACTGGCACAATTTACCCCACTGTATTCTCCCCAAAGGCACAACTTACCCCGCACCAGGGGCAAGTTGTGCCACGAGACCACTTTTTTTCTGAAAGCTGTAATTCTGAAATTCTGAATCAGTTTATTTGTAAAGCTGTAATTCTGAATCAGTTTATTTCAGATCCAAAGTTATTGTTCCCGGGGATGCACCACATCCTGAAATATATGTACATGCTTAAATTGGAGGGATTACAGTCATGGCTTCACTATAAAGTCACTTTGAGTAAAAACTGGCACAACTCACCCCACTTTCCCCTACCGGGTATTCAGCCATTAGCAGGACGAAAAACAAAACTTTTATTCAAATTCTGAACGGATTATATGTAGCCTTGGAGTGCGCAATAGCCCTTCCTTAATAAATCACTAAAAACGTGTCGCTTCAGTTAATCACAAAAGTCCCTTAATAATCAATGACCCGCATATTTACAGTGAGAGGACTGGCAAGTGTACAGGGAAAAATCTGGCGTTTAGAGGTGATTCACAACGCAATGGCCAAACACAGGCGTTCTAGATCAACAGATATGTCTTTGATTGGCTACATTGCTCAGCGCTACGAAAACACGTTGTCTTTTTGGCGATTTCCAGAGCACAAATACATACTGGAGCTTTTGCCAAATCTGTTTAGCCAATATCTTATATTATTACAGTTTTAACTGAGGGTGCTTTTGACTGCGTGAGAAAATGGATGTGTGGCATGAGAGCGTGTGAAAAGTGTCAATTGCGTGAGTCTCACGCTCAAAGCGTGAGAGTTGGCAGCCCTGTGGTTTGTTAGGATTAGGCTTGGGCGGTAATACGATAATATGGTATACCGCGGGATCTAAAAATAGCAACGGTATCAGTTTCAATACAGTTATACCGTCATAAAAAACAATGCACTTATATAGGAGACAAGGATTAAATATTAAATATAATTTATTTAATGCCTGAAAATGCGTGTGCGCGGATGGTGGTTATATCCGCGGGTGCTGCGGATAATCCGTGGGTCGGGTAATAAAAAAATGCATTCTGATTATTTGCGGGTGGGTCGCGGGTGGATGAGATAAATCAATAATGATGCTAATATTAACTACATTTTCTAAAACATGAACGTGTTTTATGTACTTTTTTCATCAGGCAGACGATTTCATTTGTGTGTAGTTTTTGGTGACAGAAACGGGTGACATTCCCTATAAAGTTTGAAGGGAGTTATGCCTGTGGTAATGCTATTGAGCACGGTAATGCAGTGGTTGGCTTTGCATTTACCCACTTCTCTGATGCGTATCATTCGGAAGTGTCCTGCATTAGCCAAAATCATGACAGTCCACCGCATGAATAGCTAATTCAATCGCATGTTAATAGATTGAAATATTCCCTAAAAACACCCAGTAAAGACAGTGATGTGGTCAGGACCGTGGCGGCTTCTTTTGAAATATTAATGCGCCCGCGCCCGCTCTGTCCACAGATGCTGCCTGTTCATTCATACGCGAGAGCATGTCAGGCTAGGCGCGCAGTGGTATAATAATACTTATTATTGATTATTTAAATCAGTAGATTACAACGAAAACAATACCTTAAAATAAAAGAAGTGACCTGGGGCATGTTTCCCAAAAGCATCGTTAGCCAACTATGGTCGCAAGTTCCGTCGTTACCAACATAGTTAAACGATTGGGTGTTTCCCGACACCATAGTTCAAACAAACATTCGCAAACAGCGTCGCAAACTGGTGGTTGGAACTACAGCTCTCGACCTTAGAAGCATAGTTTCTTGTTAGTAAAGCATGTGGGCTTAATAAATTTTGTTTTTGAGCACAATTTGCAAGCTAATAAGCAGTACAATCTATATCTTCCATTTAAACTAAATATAAATGCATTTTAATCTACGTATTTTTGTGCGTCCTCTATAAGCACCGTACTTTATGAGTAGTGCGCGTGCACAAATGCCTGAGGAAACCCCGGAGTATGCTGTAAGAGGGAACCCGTGATGAATCAAACATCAAATAAAGCGTAATGACAGGGGGAAAAGAAAATGAGTCATTAGGTGCCATGTTCAATATAGCTGCATTTTTGAGATCTCTAATCAGTTAAATAGCCGAAGTTATTACTCGGTTACGTCATTAACAACGGCCCTACATTGTTGAACTGGTTCAAACGACGAACATGATCGGGATACACTCGTGACTAGCTAGTTCGTTTCCACAACAATGCATCATACTATGGATTTATACCAGCGATTTATGTCGTTCTACGGGAAACGCAGAAACGGGAAACCCCTGGATGTTTGTGTTAATTTAATTCTGTTTGACTGTTGTATTTGCACTTTTTCATAAACTGCTATTTGTTGCTAATAAAAGTTGTTAATATTGTTGTGCATGTTATTTTGTTATTGTTTCAGTAGTGTTTGGTATTCAGTTTCTGAACGGTTTAGGCACAAGCCAATAGTTTGGTGATGCTGTCTGAGCTTAAGTCATAATTATTTTATTATTCACGGTAATACTGTATACCGGGGTAAAATAGGGAGGAGGTTTGACTGTATCAAAATTTGGATACCGCCCAAGCCTAGTTAGGATAGGACAATATTTGGTACAATATACAATATTTGACAACTATTTGAAAATCTAGAATCTGAGGGTGCAATATATATATATATATATATATATATATATATATATATATATATATATATATATATATATTGAGAAAATCACTTTTAAAGCTGTCCAAATGAAGTTCTTAGCAATGCATATTACTAATCAGAAATTAAGTTTTAATACATTTATGGTAAAAAAAAAAAAAATGTACAAAATATCTTCATGGAACATCATCTTTACTTAATATCCTAATGATTTTTGGCATAAAATAAAAATCGATAAAATTTGACTCATTCAACGTATTTTTGGCTATTGCTACAAATATTCCTGTGCTACTTAAGGGTCACATTTGTGTGCAATGGCATGATCTTTGTCCAGTCTTGTACCTCAGGATAAGCTTCTCTGCCAAACGGAGGAGGAAACTCCAGATCACCCCATTTGGGCTTGCAGATGTAGTCAGCCGTAGCATCAATTTTGGCTGCCATATCCAAGATATATACTCCGTCCTTAGTGACCACTGCATATATGGACAGAGAAAATGACACATGATTGGTATGGTCATTACCATCTTGTTTCTCTTTTTATTCAGTACCAGTCTAGATTTAGGACCAGGTTTAAAGCCAGATTTTCTATACAACGCCAATTAGCACAAGAGAACAATCCCATAAAAGTGCAGACGGGAGTGGAAAGTTTGGCAAATGATCTACTGACAATGCGTAAAATAGAGAACAGACACAGCTAGATCATTTCAAAATGATTTTTTGGATGTTAAATAATGGTTTAAATAGCAGTAAATGGACTACCACTAACTTTAGTAAATCTCAGCAGTTACCTTGCATGATTTATTTAAATACTGTCCTCCCATAAATTTTGTGTCTGAAAAGGAAACTCCTACAAATGCATATGCAAAAAACTCAGCCGCTAAAACAACCGAGTGCATGCCTTTTCATCGCTAACGTTTCACTGCACGTCTTTAGTAAATCCTGACAGTAGTTTATTCTAATTGAAACCCCCAAAAATAAATAGGCTATGTTCTATATGGTTTTATTCTATCTGTTTTATCACCATAAACCACTATCCATTTTACCATCAAATGGAAAAACAATAATATTTACAAGTAATTGTGCTATATGCATCATATGTTCAGTGAGCAGGCTCAAAGTCACACACCAAATTAGGGCTGTGCAATTAATCGAAATTCGGTTTCGATTTCGATTTCTGCTTCAAACGATCATGAAAATGCAGTAATCGAGATGAAACGATTATTGCGCCCCATTCTGCCCTTTTACCAGTGGTGCGCTTTCGCTCCTCCATAAAAGCCAAATTTCACATGCAAATCAGCTAAATCATGTAAGGTGGCTTTCATAAAATGGGACGTAATTGATTTATTAATGTTTCTTTGATGTTGTTTTTAATAGCACGTAAGAAAACTTGCGCTGTCCTTTGTTAATGCGCTCAGAGACGGAGCGGAACACGGCCATGAAAGTCATCTTTTAGCTCAAGGTGCGCACCTAAACGGTCAAATACACGCAAAAATATTTCAAAATGAGGGGCTTGGTGATTATTCATGTAAACTCTTGTCAGTTATGTCTTAAATGAACATAAATAGTTGAGAATGGAAATCCGTGTGTAACAGTATAATGGGTCCGTGTGGTTAAAGCGGCAACACATAATATTCCTTTTGGCGTCTCTGTGCCTAATATGAATAAAACGTAAAAATACATTTTATACAAGAAACATCACTCACTGCTCTTGAATGAAGGACGTTTTTAGTTTTAATAAGAAACAAAGCATGTTTAACTATTAGAGTGAAGACATTGTTTTATTTTACATTCAAATTCAATTTCTGTAGTATTGTTAGACTACTTTAGACTTGCATAAAAGTATTCAGTATTTTTAAAGCACTGTTTTTTTATTTGTATCTTTTTCTCACTGTATTGCTATCTTTAAATTAATCACTATGTAAAGTTTTGGAGCCTGTCATAATCGTTTAAATAATCGTGATTACAATATTGACCAAAATAATCGTGATTATGATTTTTGCCAAAATCGAGCAGCCCTACACCAAATATTAATTAAATCTTTAAGTATGAGTAAATATTAATATTCATGTTTGCCTTCAATTTAAATAACAGGACACAGGTCCTGAGAAAAACGAAAGCACATACCCAGTGGATTGATCTCCAGATATGTGAAGTAAAGATCCTCATACAAATTGAAGAGACCCACTATGAAGCTTGCCAGCATTCTGCAAAAAAAAAACAATGATTAAGTTATTTATGTTAAAGACACCATGAAATGATCTGATTTATTTATTTATTTATTTTTTGGTTTGGTTTTATGCTTTTTTTCTTTTAACATTTCCTGCTGCATAGGGTTGGACAAAATTAATTGATTATTATATAAACTAGGCTGATTTGGTATTGATTCTAAAAAGCCATGGATTGATATTTTATACTATATTTATTTCCATTAAAAATATAGTTTACAATACCACTGATTACAAAAATCATTAAAATAAAACACTTGTAAAACAAATTATTATTGTCTTTATTGATTTGTGCAGATGCAAGCAGTACTATTAGATTTATGCTGTAAAATATTGTGAACATACATTTAGATAAGAATCCCATGTTACTCAGAGGCTTTATGCAAAATAAAAATACTGACATTACTGACACGCATATGCCATAGTACTGTCATGGACGTGTGTCAAAGACTGACATGGAAGAAATTGTTGAATAATGTTGTTGTTTTTGTTTTCTTTGAGCACAAGACATATTCTAATAGCTTTATAACATTACGGTTGAACCACTGATGTCACATGGACTATTTTAATGACCATTCCGGGCCTTGAAGGAGTCAGTTGCCTTGCAGTCTATTCAGGGTTAGAAAGCTCTCGAATTTTATTTAAAAATATCTTAATTTAATAAGGTCTTACGGATTTAGAACAGCATGAGGGTGAGTAATCAATGACAAAATATTTATTTTAGGGTTAACTATCCCATTAACCTTGAAGTTTGAAAAATTCTTTACTTCTGAAACATGGCATCAATAAAAAAAATTCCATGAAGAAAAAGACTGAAATGAGTATGTCTTCAAAAGTAAACTAAAAGATAGTTTTAAACTAACGGATATAAAAACAAAAAAATACATGAACCTGATCAGAATACTTACTCTTTCTTTTCATCTGTAACATGTACAAGTAACTTCTGTGTAACCATGTCCTCCGTGAGTTTCTCATCTATTCCCACCAAAAGTCTCTGGGCTTTGGTGTCCACGTCTCCAATGTCCACCCCACCTTCATGATGGAACAGCACATGACTGCCTTCCCGGCTTGCGTATACACACACATAAAACTCTTCTTCCTGTAACAAAGATCAAATATAAACTCATGCTAAACATATCAAATGCCAAACAACTTTTACCTAAGATTTGGCGTAAAACTCCAGGTTGGCCAGATTCCTTAGAAAAGTAATAGAATCGTTATTTTACACAGAGCTATATATAGGTCAATTCATAATGCTATTGATTGGTTTGTGAAGTGATGTCTTTGTTCGTGGAACATTTACAGTTAACTCATTCAAAAAAATGTAAGGCAGTGTAATCATAGTGACTCATAGCAGTAACATTTACATGGCAGTCCTCAATTGTCAGTATTAAAATGTTTGGTGGCTTGGTACTCAGAGATGCCCGGAACAAACAACAAAGCATTTAAAATTTGAAAAATGAAACAACAAATAGACACAGACACGTACCAGTGAAGAGAAACGGTATTAACAGCTGTAGGATATGTGGCTTACAATATTTTAAGAAGAATATTTTTTCTGCAGGCTCTAAAACTAACCAATATATCACTACATTTTAATAATTTATGCTACACTTGCAGTTTTATGGTTAGGGCAGCAAAATAATTGTGGGCAAACAAACAACATGGCAGAAACATATTAATCACTGGAAAAAATGATTTAAAATCCTAAAATCTGAAGTATTTGCTTATTTAAACCCAAACAGTGACTTTTTTTGGCCAGGCAGTGTATATATAAATATAAATGAGGGAACTGTCTGTAATGACTCCCAAAATGATACTGATAAGGATAAAATTGAACTAAATTTGTAATACCTGTACATGAGGCACAAATGGCTCGATGAGGAAGTTCTTTAAAATCCCCTTGGCCTTCCCAATCTGAGAAAAAGGAAAAAAAACAGTTAAATATCAAAGAAATAGCAAATTGTTTCTTTATATACACTTTAAACTTCATTATTTATTAAAGCAGGTTTAGACAGGTTTCATAAAGCTAAATTTAGTACCATCTAAATAAAAAACACAACAAGCTCTTAGAATCATGTCATCGCAGTCATTCAGTTTCATTTAAATTCCTAGGAGCCACAAAATAAATTAACATTTGAACAAATACTACAATGGCTAATTTGGTTATTTAAATGCATTTCTTTAAATATCTGGATTAAGTTGTCCAAGATTATTGTGTGTTCTTGTGTTCACTGGAAAGGGCAGATGTATTGATATGACTAGTGATTCGCTGGCAGCATCAAAAAGGTTTTCAATAATTATAGAGAATCTTTATAAGATCAAGGTTGTTGCATTATTCAGTATCGAAAGTTTTCATGTAAAGAGCAATTTATTTAATTTTACCTGCAAAGTGGCTCTGCTGCATGGATTAAATCTATATAAATGTCTGCTAGAAAAAGTCACATCACATTTGTTTCAGCATTTTGTAGATACAGTGGGAATAAACTGTTTTGTAACATAAAAGCTAGTTATAGTGAAATTACATCATTAATAAACTTGAATGGCAATAACAGTTACTCCCATGTAGATGCAAATATAAATTTTTTAAAAGGCCTACTGTGATTTCTGTCATCAGATGTGATTTCAGCCATTCTTGGACACCCTCAAGGTTCAAGTCAACTGCCACCAATCCCAACTTCCCTCTGCGTTTGATCAGCTGATCTGGCTTTACAACCAGCCTCTGCATAGAGAGACAGACAAATATATTACCCTGAAATAAATGCAGTATTACAGAACAGGAATCCAAGATATTTACTCACTTCTGTCAGCAACCATGGGTGGTCCTGTGTAACGCGGTCCCAGTCTGTGTCTGCAGTGAAGGTGGCACAGCAGAAACGGTTTTGGACGGCTGCTGTGGTGCAGATGTACTTATACAGGAACTCTTTTCCTGTCTGCTCAGAAATGGCCTTAGCAGACATCACGGCCAATAACACTGCCTACAGAATGACTGAAAAAAATAGGGTTTCTACAGATTTGAACTTAAACTGTAAATCCACTGATATTAATTAGAATGGCCAGCCACATAAGGCACATTTGTTGCAATTTCATTATCATCACTCATGCATGAGTGCACTCATTTTGCCAAAGCATCCACACACACTTATTTATCTCAGCACCAGAACATGTGATTCTGAGTCAACTAGCTTTGAGAGAAAATAAAAATAAAGCTGGCTAGACTGAAAAAGCAATAAAAAAAAAGATTAAAAGATCAACTCTCCATCAAACTGAAGAAACTGGGCATTGTGGCTTAAACCCACAACAAAACAGTAAGTATGGGTCAATTCTGAAAGCAGAGGCAGGTTGATTAAGTTCTCAAGTACAATTTAGTATAACAGCTGTTTTTACTGGACACTTTATAACCAAGCTGCACCAAGCTTCATCACAGTACTACCACTTGGAAAATATTGTGGCATCACTGGTATTTTGAGGCTTGGGCCTCGCAATACCACTATAGGACTGACATAACACGCAACTCAAACAACAAAACATCTTCATGCACTGGGCAGGAAAACTATCAAGGCCTCTTTAAAGATCATCTAATTTTAAAGGTGCAAGGATTGATGAGAGGTTACTGTGAAAACCTGAGAGTGAGAGTGATTTGGGAAAGATACCTTAATAGCAAGAAGTAAATGTATCTAGTGTAAGGTTTTACACAGTTTGGCTTTATAAAACAGGTAGTTTGAACAGTAATATATTCTAAAAATGTACTCAAGAAACAGGCACATTCAAGCTCTCTGGGAGTGAACAAAGATTCAGCTTTTTCAGAAAGTTCTGTAGAAATATCCTGAGATGGTTGGGATTTTACCTTCCACTTTCACAGTGGGTATGCCTTTCAGAAGATAAAATTGAGAATATTTAGATAAAACTACTGTAACTATTGAAATTGTCTCAGTAGCACAGCAGATACTTACATACTGCAAAGTTACCATTTCTCCAACACTTAAAATGTGGATTGAATAAATGATTGAGAGGGAATTATATAAAAAATGTTTGACAAAATGAATAGAAATTACATTTACATAGACATTTGGGAGATCCTGTCATGAGTTTCACACTTTAGAATCAAGCCAGACGTTCTAGGTCAACCAGGTACTGTTTTATGAGTACTGTGAATTCAGACATACTTCTTTTGTCACATACTGTTTTTCACCTACTATTTAGTAGTGGAGTATGTGATTTCAAATGCAGCCACTGTGTGTATTTACATTGTCACACCTCTCTTTGTTGCATGCAAAATACACCTCCTGATGAGGAATACCACTGCAATAATTAGTCACACACATATAATCTTATTATTTTATCAGCAAAGCAATTGTTGCTATTCTACAATCACTATAACTAAACCAGTACTAAACACATCATAGATTTTTTGGATGTGTACCATAGCAATACCAACAGACACTTTGAGATACTGTGCACATGAACATGTTAAGTTAGCAATCAGTAACGTTACATATGTGCGTACTATATAATTTCAACGTGATAGATCCGTCACTGTACCACCACATAATAGCCTTTAGTCTTACATTGTGACCATATGTTTATAAACACAGCTGCATTACACGTGAAGTCCAAAATAAACCAGATTAGGTGACCCGTTACATTTCCAGTCCCTGCAATAGGTTTTGTGTTTGTTTGGGATTTTATCATTTTAGTCACTTTTATAGTAGTAACCATAGCAAAACACTGACAAATCCCGCTGCTGCGGAATGAAAGAGTCAGTCATCTACATACAAACTTAATATTTCGAGAGAGTCAATATAATATTAAGATCTCCACCTAATAGGCAGAGTGGCCTGTCACACATTAGCAATTAGGAAACCTCTCTGCACTGACGCGACAAACACTCCCATTATATTCAATGACGCTGTCTATACTGTGGACAAGCGTCGAAAATAAAGTTTGTCGCGCGTTCAGGAACAGTATTTAAACGTTAATGTGGCCCGGCCAAACAAAGCTAACCCTTACCGGGCAAAACACACAATGTGACGGTCTTGAGGTTCGAGACTGTCAAACTGCAGTCCGGCTGCTCTGGGACGCGCTCAGTGGATGCTGATGCTCGGAGTTCTTCTTCTTCTTTTCGTTTCCTCGTGGGATACAGACCATCGTAGATCGTGCATACTGCCACCTACTACAATGGAGGGTATAAAATCGTGACTTTATCGATTTGTATTTACGTCTACTTTTATAAAAAGTCAAGTCTTTTACCATTGTTTCTTTAAATAATAATTAATAATTCCTTAATTAAATTAGGAATTAACGAAATAATTCTTAATACATTAAGGAATTAAAGAAATGATTATTAAATCAA
Organism: Garra rufa; assembly: GCF_049309525.1. Classification (NCBI taxonomy): domain Eukaryota; kingdom Metazoa; phylum Chordata; class Actinopteri; order Cypriniformes; family Cyprinidae; genus Garra; species Garra rufa. The sequence continues at coordinate 13,856,652 of NC_133382.1, forward strand.
ATAATAATAATGTTTACACCAAGTTTATCATTGTGTTTTTGATGCTGTTTTTAATGACTTTGTTTTGAGCTGGTACCCAGCAGGATTGAACATAGTTAGCTGAATCAGAGTTGCATATAGCTATATATATATAGTATTCAGAATAATTCCAGCAATTTTTTAAAAAGTTGTAGCAAAAATGTATATTATTTATACACTTTATATTAGGTGGCCTTAACTATTATGTACTTACATTAAAAAATACGTACAATCTACTTAATGTGGTCATAATGCACTGCAAAACACTTTTGCTTCCATTTGAGGTGGGATATGGGTAAGGTTAGGGACAGGTTTAGTGGTATTGGTAGGTTAGGTGTGTTAGGGTGTAAGTGATAGGTCAACAGTGGTAATTACAGAAATTAATTACAAATGTAATTACATATAGGTTTTAAAAATAATATTAGTACAATGTGAAAACACGTATGTACACAATAAGTAAATTGTACCAAATTATTAATTTAAATGTGCGTACATAGTAGTTAAGGCCACCTAATGTAAAGTGGGACTAAAATTTCTTGTTTCATCGATCACAGACTGTAGTAAAGACCAGATAGTAACTTTGCCAACTTGCAACTGGCTACTGTGGATCAAATATGTATACATTAATGTAATATTTGGAAAGGGGACTTTCTTTTGCACATCATTATTTTTATTTTATTGGTTTATCACCATTTATTGAAATTTAGCAATGTCATTCATATATTTATTTGCAATAACTTTATTAAGGTGAAATGTTTAATATGTGAAAAGAATAATAGAATAATAATATAAGGATCGCAAAAAAAAAAAAAAACATATCCATGCTCTAACATCAGCACTTTGCATGAGACTGCGAAAAATGTGGATGCATTATCATAATTTGATTGAATAGATTTTATTCAATAAAATAAAATAAAAAATTGGTAAAGAACAAAAATTACTCAATGGTGAAGAATAAAGGGTTCATCCATGCTCATACTGCCAAGAAAGCCGGTGTGTACAGTTTTTTTTATTATTAAAAAATATATTCATTATTAATTTTTATTACATTTTAATTTTATTTAACATGTTGTCCACTTTAGGTTTGAAGAAAATCAAAATACAAGAAAGCAAAGGCAAAAAAAAAAAAAAAAAAAATCTAAAAAAAAAACAAAACAAAAAAACACTGAACTCTGAAACTGTGACTCTGATCAAATATGTGCCCAGCCAATACATTGATGTAATTGGAAATCTGACCACTGTCTTTTGGAGGTTGGAAAGTTCCCAAATAACACACAGCTGATAATATATGACCCTTTAAAGAAAAAAGAAAAAGAGAAGATTATGGAGAAGTCGACAGCCAAAGAAAAAGTTAAATGCCTTGTGAGATCATAGTGTCACAGTCTGGCTGGATGAGGAGTGAAGATTGACGAGGAGAACCGGAGTAACTGAATGAATAAGGTTTATTAAATAAAATACTGCAAATGATAACAAATAAACAAAACCGGGAGCAAGAAATGAGCACATGACAAAACAAATGGAAGTAACATATACATTGACCGACAAACGGGGTGTGCAAACACAGACTCTTAAATACACTGAAACAGGGGCGTGGTCACAAACAAGATAACAGGATAACGAGGGGGAAATACAAATATGGGCATGAACAAACCAAAAGGAAACAAAACTAGAGGGGAAGACAAGGACTAAACCAATTAAACTGGAAACATAGGGGGAAAAACACTAGGAGAACAGAACAGAACAAGACACAGACATAATCCTGACACACAGATCCTGCATAAAATACTAGTGATTGTGCAAGAATATTTCAAGTAACATCTGGCTTGCAAATGCCTTTAACCTGATGATTAAAATCTTTTCTGGATAATGTCCTCTGTGACATCCTCTACAAGGTAAAGAAGTGATCACCTGGTTCTCTTACGAGAGGTCTCTCGTACTGCGTAAGTATCTTACGCTTGGGGAAAATGCTTTCCGCGAGAGATATTGAAGCCAAAAAATTATCCTTAATTTTGTATTCATGTAAAACGCGTTGCCGCAGTGTGCAGACATAGGCGAGGCGGCTCGCGTGCCTATTGGCTGCTCTGCTGCAACTGCAGCACCTATCGAGTGAGGCTTGGCGCGGTGCCAGCTCCAATGAGGGCATTTCGCGCCTAATACGTCATCTCCCGCCCAAAGTGGCGTGATTCAAGCCTATAAATATCGCTCGAAGGTAGCTACACACTGATTTTTTCATCCTTCAAGCGAAGCACACGCATTGCTGGAGCCGGAGAAGAAGCCGCCGTCGACTGCAAGCATCTCAGCGGGACGAGCCATTGGAGCTGCTGGCCACGCCGCCTTCCGTGCCTTCCTGCTGCGCTTTCCGGCGCCTATATCCTTTATAATCTACAGTGTGTGTCGCCGCTGCGATACACACTGTTTCTCTAAGAGAGCAAAGCGTCTTTTTAAAGATGCCTTCATACGGCTCGTGCAGATGCCAATGGCGACTCTGAGGACTTGCCTTGCCTTCTTCACTGAGACTGCTCCCCCGCCCGCACGGTGTCGCGCCGTAAAAAGCGCCGTGCCCAGCGGGCCCCGGACCCTTCCCCCAGCCGACAAAGCTCGCCGGTTCGCCCGCCTGCTTCATCGACTTCGTCAGCCTCTGTTCCGGACGTAAAGCGGCCGCTGTATGCCACCGCTTCCATCGACGCCGCTGACGAGGGGGGCCATGAAGGAGGAAGAGGATTTCCGTTTCCCGTCAGAGCGGGAACGCGCATGCTGCACAGAAGAGGCGATAACAGCCCACTTATGTCTGCCCTCCGCTGGACGGCGTGCTAAGTCGGCCCTCCCCTCTAAAGCTTGCCGTCAGACGTCAAACCTGCTCCGCCGCGTTTTCGCCGCCGCCTAGCCGCGTCAGCGCTGCGTAACATGGCCTCTCACCGTTGCTGAGAGGCACTCGTGGCTAACGCTTTCTGATGTTTTTCTCGTCTGGCCGCCGCCCCCCCATACGCGGCCCGCGGCCCAGGATTGAGTTGAAACCTGAGCCTCCGAAATCGTCCTAGCACAACTAGGAAAACGACGGTGTACGAGTCCCGCTGTTGCCGGACCCCCATCAAAGTTATTCGCTCGTCCAGTCCCAGGAAATGTGACTGTTCCAGTGTTTTCTGCAGCCAACAAACCGGCTCCGTCGCCCGTTTGCCTGCACACAAAAGTCGTTCCCACGGCTACACAGATAAACTCCCAATAAAGTGTATTATCTGGTGTCCCGGCCACGGCCGATGGTGTTTCACGTGTCGTAAGAATATGCCCACTAACCAGTGCTCATCTCTACACACAAGCACAGCGCACATAAAATCGACTCAGATCGATTGCGCGTCACACGTGGTAAATGTGCCCGCTTCACAGTGCCCACAGACACCACATTATGCACGTCAAACGGTTTCTGTAAAAACGAAACCAACAGTGCATTCGCTCTATGCAGGCGAACGTTGTTTGGAGTGTTAAATGTGCCCGCTTCACAGTGCTCACAGACACCTCATTATGCACGTCAACCGGTTTCTGTAAAAACTAAACCAACAGTGCATTCGCTCTATGCAGGCGAACGTTGTTTGGAGTGTTAAATGTGCCCGCTTCACAGTGCTCACAGACACCTCATTATGCACGTCAACCGGTTTCTGTAAAAACGAAACCAAGAGTGCGCTGTTTGGAGTGTTAAACGCCGGTGCGCGAGTCCCGCGGCTGCCAGACTCCCACCGAAAGTATTCGCTCGCTCAGCTCCAAGAAATGTGGCTGTTCCAGCATTATCCGCAGTCATCAAGCCGGCGCTGCAGCCTGCTTGTCTGCACTCAAAAGCCGTTCTCACGGCTACCCAATTAAATCCTCACTGCCCAGTGCCCATCACTACACATAAGCACATCCTGTCATACAAACCCCGCGCACATAAAGTCGACCCGAATCGGCTGCGCTTCACATGTGATAAATGTGCCCACCCCAGAGTGCCCACACATATCACATCAGGCAGGTCTTACGGTTTCTGTAAAAACGAAACCGGACGACGCCCCGTCTACGCGGCTAAAGGCTGCGCTGAGTGTGTTGAATGTGCCCGTTACTACGCAACCACATATACACACAAAGATAGCAGTCCCCGTGGTCAGTGTACCCCGAGCCTCGAATGTCACAGACACTCGTGCGTCACAACGCACCGAAGCAACCCCGTTATTGACAGATCGGAGCGCGCTTCGCACCTACCCCCTTGCGTTACATTTAAATGCATGGGAAAAGCTCCCAGGGATTTCGCAATGGGTGCTGGACATTATTAAAGGAGGCTATTCGCTACAGTTTCACCGACGCCTGCGCCTCTATACAGCGCGCGTCGAGACCACAATGCAGACAGAGGCAGCACACTATTGAGCAAAAACTATTGAGCGAAACTATTGAGCAAAGGGCTCATAGAGCCCCTTTCTCAAGCTCAAAGCGAAGGAGGGCTGTACAGCAGATAGTTCCTGGTACAGAAAAAAGGACGGTGGTCTCAGACCCATATTAGATCTAAGGCAGCTGAACAAAGCGCTGGTGAAGCGTCGGTTCAGGATGCTTACGACCAGAAAAATCCTCGCGCAGGTTCGCCAAGGAGACTGGTTCGTGTCAGTGGATCTGAAAGACGCGTATTTTCAAATACAGATAGCGTCACGTCACAGGCGATTTTTGAGATTCGCCTTCGTGGGCCAGGCATATCAGTACACAGTCCTGCCGTTCGGTTTGTCCCAGGCACCCCGTACATTTACGAAGTGCCTGGACGCAGCGCTCGTTCCTCTCAGACTGAAAGGCGTGCGCATACTGAACTATTTGGACGATTGGCTGATTCTAGCGCAGTCTTGCTCAATGCTTGTACAGCATACGACCATGTTACTCGATCACCTCGAGAATATGGGTCTCAGAGTCAATTGGGCGAAGAGCTCCCTGTCCCCCAGTCTGAAAACTTCGTTCCTGGGCACAGAATTGGACTCGCTGTCAATGATAGCGCGGCTGTCACCACAGCGCGCAGCAGACATTCAGCGCACAGCGGGCTCGTTCCGCTGCGGCGCGTCCGTTCCGCTCAAAAAAAAAAAAAAAAAAAATCAGAAGATGCTGGGTCTCATGGCCTCAGCGTCATCAGTTCTTCAGCTGGGTCTGCTATGTATGCGCCCACTGCAGTTCTGGCTGAAAGCGCGCGTCCCGCATCAAGCGTGGGCGCCCGGTCGGCTTCGTATCACGGTCAATCAGAAATGTGTCACAGCCCTGAAACCGTGGAGAGCAATCGACTGGTACCAGTTAGGTGTAAGCCTGGGGACTTCCTCGGGAATAAAAGTGGTGTCTACGGACGCGTCCACCTCGGGATGGGGGGCTCTGCTCGAGGGCAGACCGTTTTTTGGCCAGTGGTCAGAACGGGAAAAGCTCCTGCATATCAACTGCCTCGAAATGCTGGCAGTACAGAACGCGCTGATGCGCTTCTGTCCCCAAATAAAAGGAAACCATGTACTAGTCCGCTCGGACAACATGTCAGTGGTTTCCTATATAAATCGCCAGGGCGGTCTCAGGTCCAAAAACCTATACAGACTTGCAGAACGCCTCCTGGTATGGGCTCAGCACAACCTGCGCTCGCTGAAAGCAGCGCATGTGCCGGGGCTTCTAAACATAGGGCCAGACAGACTGTCCAGGAACGATGTTCCAGCAGGCGAATGGTCTCTACACCCACAGACAGTACAACTACTGTGAAAAAAAAAAAAAAAAAAAAAAAAATTCGGCAGAGCGGAAGTAGACCTGTTTGCGTCTCCGAACAACGCTCACTGTCTGGAATTTTACTCAAAAAGCAGAGACGCGCTGGCCCATGAATGGCCCCGCTGTCATCTCTATGCCTTTCCCCCCGTCTCTCTCCTACCTCAGGTGATAGAGAGGGTCAGGGGAAAAAGGATGTTCAATACTGCTGATAGCGCCGTTTTGGGAAAACCAGCCCTGGTTCCCAGCGCTGATGCAGATGACGAGCATCGCACCGTGGCCAATACCAGTGAGGAGAGACCTCCTCTCGCAGGCGGGCGGCTCGATTTGGCACCCTCACCCTGAGCTGTGGTCCCTTCATGTATGGGTCACCGGGGAATATATGATGAACTCCCCACAGGAGTGATAACAACGATCACACAGGCTAGAGCTCCATCTACTAGACGGCTCTATTCCTCGAAATGGTCGATATTTTCGGGCTGGTGCACAGCCCGCGGATCTTCACCCACCGACTGTGGAGTGACAGATGTACTTTCCTTCCTACAAGAGCTACTGGACAAGGGCAGGTCCCCGTCCGCGCTCAAAGTTTATGTGGCGGCTATAGCAGCGTTCTCGAGGACAACGCTAGGTCAGTCAATAGGAAGGAACGATTTAATCATCCGCTTCCTTAGAGGAGCTAAGAGATTAAATCCACCCAGACCGCCTTCAGTCCCAACGTGGGACCTTTCTGTGGTGTTGGACGCTATGAAGAGCGGACCATTCGAACCACTACAGGCGGCTGACTTAAAATACCTGTCTTTTAAGACTATATTCCTCCTAGCGCTCGCTTCAGTGAAGCGCGTGGGAGACCTGCACGCACTCTCCGTGGGCGCGACATGTGTGGAGTTTGGACCTAATGACTCTAAAGTTATACTCAAACCCAAGCATGGATATGTGCCAAAATCTATTAACACACCGTTTCGAGCACAGGTCATCGCCCTGTCAACTTTACCGGTTGTGAATGAAGAGGCTGACGCGAGACTCTTAGGCCCAGTTAGAGCGCTAAGAGTCTATGTGTCTCGCTCGTCTGCTTTTAGGCAGACAGAGCAGCTGTTTGTCTCGTTTTACGGGCATTCTAAAGGAATGGCTGCGTCAAAACAGAGTTTATCCAGATGGATAGTGGATGCTATTGCACTGGCATACGAGTCCAAGGGCATGCAATGCCTGCTGGGTGTCAGAGCACATTCCACGAGGGGCGTGGCCTCGTCGTGGGCCTGGTCAAGTGGGATCAACCTACAAGACATTTGTACGGCGGAGGGCTGGGCCTCTCCGTCTACATTTATAAGGTTTTACAACCTGGAGGTTCCCGCCTTGCAGGCCAGATTGCTGTCAGTCTAGATGTTCAGTGTTGTCTGACCTGATGTTATCAGCTCGGAATGCTGCATCTACTGAGCACAGCTCTAGGGTCGACAGTGAAAGTAATAGCACAAGATGTGTCTGGGCAAACTGTGTGAAGACCCTTATTCTTACGTCAGCTCAGGCCGTAACCCCGCCCTGTATGTACGTTTAATTAGCGTTTGAGTGACGCTGCACTATGTGGAAGAGTGCGGCGTTGCCCCTCCCTCTTCCCCGGACTCCCTGTGAGTTCTTAGGTGATTATGAACTGTATGAACCCCGGGCTATTGCCCTTGGGTCTATGGTATCAGATCTTGGCATGCACAGCGTTTTACATGGGGTCCCCAAGCGTAAGATACTTACGCAGTACGAGAGACCTCTCGTAAGAGAACGTACTCGGTTACTAACGTAACCTCGGTTCTCTCAGAGAGGGAACGAGTACTGCGTATCTTGCCGTGCAAGCGCATGCTCTGGGCGCTTTTATGATGAAAAAACCAGTGTGTAGCTACCTTCGAGCGATATTTATAGGCTTGAATCACGCCACTTTGGGCGGGAGATGACGTATTAGGCGCGAAATGCCCTCATTGGAGCTGGCATCGTGCCAAGCCTCACTCGATAGGTGCTGCAGTTGCAGCAGAGCAGCCAATAGGCACGCGAGCCGCCTCGCCTATGTCTGCACACTGCGGCAACGCGTTTTACATGAATACAAAATTAAGGATAATTTTTTGGCTTCAATATCTCTCGCGGAAAGGATTTTCCCCAAGCGTAAGATACTTACGCAGTACTCGTTCCCTCTCTGAGAGAACCGAGGTTACGTTAGTAACCGAGTACGATTTCAGAAGCAGACAACTGGCCAATGTGGTGAAAACACATTTTATTTTTCATCTCAAAAGAACTGAAAGCAAACCTGATCAGAAATCTAAGGGGGACATAAGGAGTCATTAAGTGTAATAAACCAAATCAGTCAAATAATGTAATGTGATTTATTAACCTCTTAAACTCTGCGGTCCAAAAAGTGTTTAAAAATGTTGCTGCTTCATTTACATGACCTTCCTCATATAGTATCAGCCCATATATGGTCTCATTTGAAAGCTTAGAGTCTCCTCTTTACTAGGAATACCATAACTTTTAGTTTTATGATACATAAAGTAGTAAAATTATGCTTAGAATTTATGTTGTTCCACACACAAATTTCCGCCTAACGATTGAAGAATTATTACAAAGAATGTGTATTTCTTATATTTTTCACAAAACAGACAAATCATATATCACAAGAAAGTGCTCATTCTCAAGAATCTGACCATGTAAATCATTTTATTGTGTGACAAACACAGATCGAATAATCTTCAATTGAATCGCGATGTCAGAATATACTTGAAGAATATGACAATATATTCTATTACTTTCCTCCACATACTACTGCTTCAGTTAGCCGCAAATAGCCACAATCTTTTAGATTAGGATCTCTTCTTTCAAACAAGACCATTTTCACGTTTCTGCGTTGCTCCATTGCTGAGAAATCCGTTGTTTTGCCAGACGCGCTCAAGGAAGAACGGGCGCGGCTTTCCAAACGCGCTCTAAGCCGCTCAAACAGGTGTGTGTGTGTGTGTCTTCGGCTGACTGAGCGCGTGTCACTAGATCAGATTACAGTCTCCGGCCGCCTGCTGTGCTGAACAGAGGTGTGAACGATGACACATCTCCCTCTCCAGCGTGCAGAAGAAGAAGACACATGGAGAGGTTCCGGGTCACAAAAGATGCTTCGACGGTGCAGTGGGTTGTGGGATATGCAGTTTTTGGACTCTTAAACCGGAGATATGCGTCTCAGAGGAATATAGCCGTCGACATTAGCCAAAATAGACGCTAAATGAATAAATAACGGGCCGTTTCCATGGAGAGCAGAGGATCCGCGGCTCATAAGCGCGTCTATAAGTATTACAGTGCTTCTATTCAGGTTTGTTTTATTCTTATAATTACTTTGAAACGTAAAGGGCACCAAAACAATCTGCTAAGCTATGTATTGAGTGTATATTGAATATTGACAGTAAAGTACAGTAGGTGTTTCAGTAAATACACAGGCAAACATAAAAATAAAACATAATTCAGTCAATAATCATGAAAAGTGCTATGGTACATAGTAAAATAGTATTCTAAGGAGTAATGTGCTTTATAAAACCTGTTTTTGCAAAGAAACAGAAGGACACTTTTAGGGGGAAAAAAGTGGGGAAAAGGGGCAATGCGACTCCGGTTATAATTCAATAACTTTCAATTAGAAACTGTTATATGAAAAAAATCTTTTTTCTGGTATATCCTGAGACCTAGTGGAATCAAACAAAACAATTTGCAAAGAACTGAGACACCTAAATCCTGAGTAACAGACTTTCAAAAAAAAACTTTTGAAAAAAAAACCAAAAAGCGCCTATGTTTTTTTTTTTTTATTGTAATATTTGAAACCTATATAATGTTATTTATAAAGAATTACACTGATATTATGTAGTTTAAAAGGTTTTCTATTCAATGAAACCATTTTTTTTTATTTCCTCCATTGTATGTGTATAGGTGTCACAAGGAGGGTCAGAGACGTGCGGATCCATTCGCAGCATTTATTGAAACAAAACAAACACAAAGGGGCAGGCAGAAATCGTGGTCAAACACAGGCAGAAGGTCGGGGCTGGCAGCTAGAATCAAAACACGGGGAGGAGTCCAGGAATCAAAAACACAGGAAATCAAACACGGGAATAAACGCTCGGAAATAATGACCAGAAGGAACAATAAGACTTCGCAGAGTGGCTGTGTGTGTGAGAAGCTTAAATGCAGTCAGTGTGATGAGGTGCAGCTGTGAGCGGTAATCAGTAAAGTGAGAGCAGGTGAATGCAGTGATTAGTGCAGTGGCTTGTGGGGAATGAAGTCCATGAAGTGTGGTGCAAGAGTTCATGATGACAGGATAGACCAGATACGTGACAGAGCCCCTCCCCAAGGAGCGGCTTCCAGACGCTCTAACCACCTAATAAAACCTGGAGGGTGGTGGAGCGGAGGCGGAACAGGGGGAGGGATGGAGGGCCAGGTCCATGTAGGGGTACTGGAACCACGAACTGAGGCGGAGCCGACGGAGGGAGAAGCCATGGTGGAGGAAGGGTTGGCTCCTGCCTGGGGCCGACCGACGGAGGTGGAGCCGGTGGAGCCCGAGGCGAAACTGGAGAGTCGAGGGTCCTGGGCGACACAGAGGATCCGGAGGACCAAGGCGGAACCCAAGGCTCTGGCGACCCCGGCGGAGATGGAGGTCCGGAGGTACGCAGCGGAGCCGGAGTGACAGAGGATCGAGGCTGTGCCCACGGGAGGGAGGAGGTCCACAGAGCCAGCAGGACGGAGTGACGAGGCGCTGCCGGAGGAGTAGAGTCCAGAGGCGAAGGTGGGGCGACGACTGACTGGGGCGGAGCCGGAGAGACGATGGAGCCCGGAGGAGCTGGTGGGCCGACGGCCGACAACGGAGACGAGGGAGCACAGAGCCGGGGTGGAGCCGCAGGGTCGGAGGGCCGAGGTGGAGTCCAGGACTCTGAGACTGGAGGTGATGGTGAGGGATCCTTCAGTCTGGACACCGATGGAGACTGGCAGTCCCACGGCAAGTCCTCTGCACCGAAGGTGGGATGTGGGTGAGCAGAGGGACTGTCAGGAGACAGAGGTGGCGGGACTGGGGCAGCAGGGAGGGTGGGTGGGAACAGTCCATGCATGAGCTCCGTGACCAGAACTGGGCAGACAGGAATCTCAGGACGACTGGACGGAACCAGCGGAGGCTCTGGAAGGCCGGGCTGAACCAGCGGAGGCTCTGGAAGGCCGGGCTGAACCAGCGGAGGCTCTGGAAGGTCGGGCTGAACCAGCGGAGGCTCTGGAAGGCCGGGCTGAACCAGCGGAGGTTCTGGAAGGCCGGGCTGAAACAGCGGAGGCTCTGGAAGACCGGGCTGAACCAGCGGAGGCTCTGGAAGGCCGGGCTGAACCAGCGGAGGCTCTGGAAAGCTGGGCTGAACCAGCGGAGGCTCTGGAAGGCTGGGCTGAACCAGCGGAGATTCTGGAAGGCTGGGCTGAACCAGCTGAGATTCTGGAAGGCTGGGCTGAACCAGCGGAGGCTCTGGAAGGCTGGGCTGAACCCGCGAAGACTCTGGAAGGGCAGCCATCTTGTGCAATGGCTGTGGAAGGGTGACCATCTTGAGAGCAGACTCTGGAAGGGCAGCCATTTTGCAAACAGACTCTAGAAGGGAGGCCATCTTGTCAAAAGACTCTAGAAGGGAGGCCATCTTGTTTACAGACTCATGCGAGGCAGCCATCTTGGCCGGGAACTCAGGAACAGAAGCCATCCTGGCAACAGGCTCAGGAAGGGCGGCCATCTTGTGAACAGGCTCAGGATTGGCAGACATCTTATGCTGTGGCTCTGAGCTGGAACTTACTGTGGGAAGATGGTCCTCCTCCACAATTCCCACAGTAAAAGGAGAGCCACACAACAAAAGAGTAAGATCCATATAATATTGCAAGGTCCAGTTAGGTTCAATCATGGGCATGAGTGAAGCCAATGGCTCTAAGAGTCCTCCACGGAAGAAAATCATCAGGCATCCATCATCCATAGTAGACTGATTAGCCAATTCTATGAAGTCCATAACAAAATCCTCGATAGTCCGCTCACCCTGCTTGAGAAGCATGATCTGCACCGTGGTGTTCGTGCTGGAACCGGATGACACCATACTCGCTGCTGGATCCTTGTAGCGGCGAAGTCTTCTGTCACAAGGAGGGTCAGAGACGTGCGGATCCATTCGCAGCATTTATTGAAACAAAACAAACACAAAGGGGCAGGCAGAAATCGTGGTCAAACACAGGCAGAAGGTCGGGGCTGGCAGCTAGAATCAAAACACGGGGAGGAGTCCAGGAATCAAAAACACAGGAAATCAAACACGGGAATAAACGCTCGGAAATAATGACCAGAAGGAACAATAAGACTTCGCAGAGTGGCTGTGTGTGTGAGAAGCTTAAATGCAGTCAGTGTGATGAGGTGCAGCTGTGACCGGTAATCAGTAAAGTGAGAGCAGGTGAATGCAGTGATTAGTGCAGTGGCTTGTGGGGAATGAAGTCCATGAAGTGTGGTGCAAGCAAGCGTGCCATAGGTGTCCTGAAAAGTGAAGCCAAAAGTTTTCGATCGCCCCCCGGTGGCTGGCTGCAGTATAGGTCATAAACCCCACCCTCTCCATGTAATCTAATGGGACGTGAGCCAAACTAAATAATCAAATTACACGGCAAATAATTTTTTTCCAAAGGTGATTTCCATCGTGTGAGGTAGTTCTTATAATGCTGATTCATGCTCAGGTGTTCGTTTTTCTAATAAGTTTGCATTTAAGTAGTTATTTGAAACGGGGTGTGTTGTCATGATTGTGATCGTGCGATTGGGTCTGCGGGAGTTTGGGCGGGACTTTGACACCGCGGCTCCGCCTCACGACACTACTGCGCATGCTCTGGCTCCAAACGAACCTCTACTGCGCATGCTCTGGCTCCAAATGACGTAACTTCCCCCAAGATGGTAGCGGCCATATTGAGCTGTTTTGGCTTCACTTTTCTATAGTGGAAAGAAGCGGAAACGCGTTGTCCATCTTTTTTACAGTCTATGGGTGCAAGAGTTCATGATGACAGGATAGACCAGATACGTGACAATAGGGGAACCATTTGAAGTTAGGTAGGCCAAATGCAGGCGGAAATCCCCCAAATAGCTGCAGAGCTTAAGGGGTTAACATATTTATTGAACAACAACAAATCTTTTATTAAAAATGAACATAAAATGTACAAAGTGATTGTTCTGAAAAAGAAAATGTATAGATATTCAGCAAAACATATCACTGTAGTTAAAGTATTTGTATCACTAAAATTTCATGACTCTCACTGGCAAAATGTTGACCAGCAAAATGTCCTAGCAACCAGCAAAATATATCTGATATATATCACTATTATATAAAAAATACATACAATTTAAATACAGTTTTAATAGTCATATCTCAAATCGAAATAAATTTATTTATTTTTAAAGTTTGGTTTAATGTGTCAGTTATTGCATTATAATACAATCAAACACAGAGGAAGCATTTTGTTGATCATAGTAAAAAAAAAAAAAATATTCTGGCTCAACTAATTGGTAAACAGTTTCAAACTCAGCTTTTGATCTCAGTCTTTCTCTGTATCTGTGTACAGAGAATGAATGTGTATACTTTGCACTGTTGATGTTTTAGGGAGTTTTTCTGCAGTTTGGCTTAATTATTTATTTCCAAATTCACAAAACTTTTCTCTTTTATTGTAATCACAGCAGTTCATATGTGTATGTGTATACACATGTGTAAGTACAAGTGTTTATTTTGCACTCTTGATGTTTTTTTTTCTTCATTGATGCGTGATTTTTTTCTGCATCATGGCTGATTTGTAGACTGTACCACAGAAAAAAGGTTCTGCATTTTTCATATTCCCCATTCATTAACCATTCACACACCTATACAAGTTTGACTATTTTTTAAGACCTTTTCAAATCATGTACACATTTTTTGTGTGTGTATATGTTCACATAGCAAGTACCACAAAAGTCACAAAGTTTCATATCATTCAAAATGAGTTTCATTAGATCCATGAGAGGTAAATAATAAATGAAACAACAAAATATTGCAAGGCACTCACATGATTAAACATAAAAAGCCTTTAATGAACTGGGCTAAGTAATAAAAACGTTCAACAAGTTTCAGTTCGACACAGTATTATTCACACAAACATTCTTTAAACTTTTGGCAATTAGTGGATCATCAAAACAGCTGGTTACTCAGATTAATTAGTGTGAACGGCTGTAACCAGCAATAACTTTTACACAAATCAAACATTGCATATTCCAGTAGGCCTAAAAAAGAAAAAAGAAAAAACACCTTGAACATCCATGGAACCTTTGAAATGCAGAAAAGGTTCTTTATTGTGGAAAAAGGTTCTTTAGATTTTTTTAAATGTTCTTCAAAATGGTTCTTTTAAGAACTGTTTATACTGAAAGGTTCCTTGGGGAACCAAAAATGTTTTTTTTATGGCATCATTGCAAAAACAACCCTTTAGAGCCTTTATTTTAAGTGCTGAACTCTTCCTCAGACAACAGCAACTTCCTTGTCTGCCAGTTTCACATTGATTTCCTTCTTTTCAAATACCCATTTTAGTCTTTGCTAGATTCTGGTGCATTGGTTTCCTCTAATTGGCAAAACAATCCACATCATGTGAGACTTTATTAATAAAAGTTTTAAGTGTCTCTTGAATCTCTTGAGTGTCTCTTGAAACTGAATCTCTTAGTGGAAAAAAGTGAAGGTTTGAATGAAGTGGCACTTATGTGGATTAATTTGTTAAAACACATTATAATTGTTGTGGTACCACACTTTATGATGTAACTGCCATAAAAATGAACTTTAGTTTCACTTTATTTCAAAACTCAGTGGCTGAATGGAGCGAATATAAGGCCCTTAGAAAGAACAGAGAAACAATTAAATGCAACAGGAGTATTTGAAATTAATAATTGAGCATTTGATATTAATTACGGCCTTTGTCTCACATAATTCCTTGGGCTCCTCGATGGTTTATGCCTGTGTCCTCTTTGTCTTCTGTGGCCTCTTTTCTTTACCTGAGACACCAAGTTGCATCTGGAATCTGAAAAATCCTGTGCTCCCGAAGACATTGATGCATGAGAATCTTCCTCATATCACTACTTGGTAAATTAAATGAAACCAACCTTAACCTTCTGGCCAGGTGTTATGTATTTTGTCTCTCATACCATACAGTCTTTCTGATTAGTCTGTATTCAGGAGAATGTTCTTCAGAGGTTTTACCTTTAGCTACCTTAATTTCCTTTTGCATTTCATTTTTTTTAGCTTCCTCAATGAGGAGAAGGGTGAGATCTAGAGAGTATTTATTCAGTATTGCTGCCCATTTATTCTAGTCCAAATGATCAGCCCCAAATTAATACATTTCTTAGTTCTCAGACCATGCAGGATCTTTTATTTATATGGCCGAACAATAGCAGAGGGTAATAAACAGTGTAAATAGATCCTTGCCTCAATTCTGTCCTTCCATTTTATAACCAACACGTCACTATTAGCTGTGTGTTATCTTTAGAAAGTGTTCCCTGTGTTTTGATGGTTGATGTTTGAGTAACAGCTGTTGAAGAAGTTGTGTAATATGGTACAGTTTATGCTGATAGACTGCAGCATTTGTACATTTTGTCAGAGTGCAGCACGTTCTGCTTAACTGCATGTCTTTGAGTCAACATCACATGTCTATAAAGATCGAATCTCACTCTCTCCTGAGAAGGTACAATCCATAGAGGCCAAAGTCGACTTGGAAGTGTCTTGGAAACTTTCCTTGAATAGAACGGAATGAGAGGGGTGGGCAGGAAAAAGCTCTGATGTCATATATGAACACAAGGTCTTCACTGGTGGAGTTGTCTTTTAAACTGTGCACAGAAGACAGGGAGGAAGAACGGATTAAATAACTGGAAGACAGCAATTAATGACCAAAAGTGATTAAATAAGGTACTGTGAAATTATTTAACATGAAGTTCAGCCAGTTGTTTGCAAACATTTCTGATATCATTATAGAGTGTGTCGAGAATTTTTCTTTTTTAAATTACAGTTTGAAATGACAAACAGTGGACCAAAATTAAATATGATATAACAAAAAATATTGTGACATTTTGTGGTTGCAGACATTAGCGGAACATCCAAATAGCTAATGTGATGATTTGATTACTGTTTTAACTTGAGGTAAACTGTCTTCATACATCAACTAAAATCAGTTGTACACCAACAGTTTAAATGTTGTTAAGCAAAAATAGCTTGGAGAAGAGAAGTTAGTTCTTGCATGTTTCCAGCATGTCATTGGTTGAATGGCAGAGAACAACATCTTCCATCTTCCTGTCTTCCAAAAATGAAAGAATTATCTGAGAGAACACAAGGTTAAATGTTGTAGCCACACATATTTCACTGTATAGCAAAATACAATAAGAATCACCACAGAGCATGATCAGAATTACAAACTTGTTTTTCCTCCATATTTTTTATAGACATGAGTTTAACCATCTTGGCCGGGAACTCAGGAACAGAAGCCATCCTGGCAACAGGCTCAGGAAGGGCGGCCATCTTGTGAACAGGCTCAGGATTGGCAGACATCTTATGCTGTGGCTCTGAGCTGGAACTTACTGTGGGAAGATGGTCCTCCTCCACAATTCCCACAGTAAAAGGAGAGCCACACAACAAAAGAGTAAGATCCATATAATATTGCAAGGTCCAGTTAGGTTCAATCATGGGCATGAGTGAAGCCAATGGCTCTAAGAGTCCTCCACGGAAGAAAATCATCAGGCATCCATCATCCATAGTAGACTGATTAGCCAATTCTATGAAGTCCATAACAAAATCCTCGATAGTCCGCTCACCCTGCTTGAGAAGCATGATCTGCACCGTGGTGTTCGTGCTGGAACCGGATGACACCATACTCGCTGCTGGATCCTTGTAGCGGCGAAGTCTTCTGTCACAAGGAGGGTCAGAGACGTGCGGATCCATTCGCAGCATTTATTGAAACAAAACAAACACAAAGGGGCAGGCAGAAATCGTGGTCAAACACAGGCAGAAGGTCGGGGCTGGCAGCTAGAATCAAAACACGGGGAGGAGTCCAGGAATCAAAAACACAGGAAATCAAACACGGGAATAAACGCTCGGAAATAATGACCAGAAGGAACAATAAGACTTCGCAGAGTGGCTGTGTGTGTGAGAAGCTTAAATGCAGTCAGTGTGATGAGGTGCAGCTGTGACCGGTAATCAGTAAAGTGAGAGCAGGTGAATGCAGTGATTAGTGCAGTGGCTTGTGGGGAATGAAGTCCATGAAGTGTGGTGCAAGCAAGCGTGCCATAGGTGTCCTGAAAAGTGAAGCCAAAAGTTTTCGATCGCCCCCCGGTGGCTGGCTGCAGTATAGGTCATAAACCCCACCCTCTCCATGTAATCTAATGGGACGTGAGCCAAACTAAATAATCAAATTACACGGCAAATAATTTTTTTCCAAAGGTGATTTCCATCGTGTGAGGTAGTTCTTATAATGCTGATTCATGCTCAGGTGTTCGTTTTTCTAATAAGTTTGCATTTAAGTAGTTATTTGAAACGGGGTGTGTTGTCATGATTGTGATCGTGCGATTGGGTCTGCGGGAGTTTGGGCGGGACTTTGACACCGCGGCTCCGCCTCACGACACTACTGCGCATGCTCTGGCTCCAAACGAACCTCTACTGCGCATGCTCTGGCTCCAAATGACGTAACTTCCCCCAAGATGGTAGCGGCCATATTGAGCTGTTTTGGCTTCACTTTTCTATAGTGGAAAGAAGCGGAAACGCGTTGTCCATCTTTTTTACAGTCTATGGGTGCAAGAGTTCATGATGACAGGATAGACCAGATACGTGACAATAGGGGAACCATTTGAAGTTAGGTAGGCCAAATGCAGGCGGAAATCCCCCAAATAGCTGCAGAGCTTAAGGGGTTAACATATTTATTGAACAACAACAAATCTTTTATTAAAAATGAACATAAAATGTACAAAGTGATTGTTCTGAAAAAGAAAATGTATAGATATTCAGCAAAACATATCACTGTAGTTAAAGTATTTGTATCACTAAAATTTCATGACTCTCACTGGCAAAATGTTGACCAGCAAAATGTCCTAGCAACCAGCAAAATATATCTGATATATATCACTATTATATAAAAAATACATACAATTTAAATACAGTTTTAATAGTCATATCTCAAATCGAAATAAATTTATTTATTTTTAAAGTTTGGTTTAATGTGTCAGTTATTGCATTATAATACAATCAAACACAGAGGAAGCATTTTGTTGATCATAGTAAAAAAAAAAAAAATATTCTGGCTCAACTAATTGGTAAACAGTTTCAAACTCAGCTTTTGATCTCAGTCTTTCTCTGTATCTGTGTACAGAGAATGAATGTGTATACTTTGCACTGTTGATGTTTTAGGGAGTTTTTCTGCAGTTTGGCTTAATTATTTATTTCCAAATTCACAAAACTTTTCTCTTTTATTGTAATCACAGCAGTTCATATGTGTATGTGTATACACATGTGTAAGTACAAGTGTTTATTTTGCACTCTTGATGTTTTTTTTTCTTCATTGATGCGTGATTTTTTTCTGCATCATGGCTGATTTGTAGACTGTACCACAGAAAAAAGGTTCTGCATTTTTCATATTCCCCATTCATTAACCATTCACACACCTATACAAGTTTGACTATTTTTTAAGACCTTTTCAAATCATGTACACATTTTTTGTGTGTGTATATGTTCACATAGCAAGTACCACAAAAGTCACAAAGTTTCATATCATTCAAAATGAGTTTCATTAGATCCATGAGAGGTAAATAATAAATGAAACAACAAAATATTGCAAGGCACTCACATGATTAAACATAAAAAGCCTTTAATGAACTGGGCTAAGTAATAAAAACGTTCAACAAGTTTCAGTTCGACACAGTATTATTCACACAAACATTCTTTAAACTTTTGGCAATTAGTGGATCATCAAAACAGCTGGTTACTCAGATTAATTAGTGTGAACGGCTGTAACCAGCAATAACTTTTACACAAATCAAACATTGCATATTCCAGTAGGCCTAAAAAAGAAAAAAGAAAAAACACCTTGAACATCCATGGAACCTTTGAAATGCAGAAAAGGTTCTTTATTGTGGAAAAAGGTTCTTTAGATTTTTTTAAATGTTCTTCAAAATGGTTCTTTTAAGAACTGTTTATACTGAAAGGTTCCTTGGGGAACCAAAAATGTTTTTTTTATGGCATCATTGCAAAAACAACCCTTTAGAGCCTTTATTTTAAGTGCTGAACTCTTCCTCAGACAACAGCAACTTCCTTGTCTGCCAGTTTCACATTGATTTCCTTCTTTTCAAATACCCATTTTAGTCTTTGCTAGATTCTGGTGCATTGGTTTCCTCTAATTGGCAAAACAATCCACATCATGTGAGACTTTATTAATAAAAGTTTTAAGTGTCTCTTGAATCTCTTGAGTGTCTCTTGAAACTGAATCTCTTAGTGGAAAAAAGTGAAGGTTTGAATGAAGTGGCACTTATGTGGATTAATTTGTTAAAACACATTATAATTGTTGTGGTACCACACTTTATGATGTAACTGCCATAAAAATGAACTTTAGTTTCACTTTATTTCAAAACTCAGTGGCTGAATGGAGCGAATATAAGGCCCTTAGAAAGAACAGAGAAACAATTAAATGCAACAGGAGTATTTGAAATTAATAATTGAGCATTTGATATTAATTACGGCCTTTGTCTCACATAATTCCTTGGGCTCCTCGATGGTTTATGCCTGTGTCCTCTTTGTCTTCTGTGGCCTCTTTTCTTTACCTGAGACACCAAGTTGCATCTGGAATCTGAAAAATCCTGTGCTCCCGAAGACATTGATGCATGAGAATCTTCCTCATATCACTACTTGGTAAATTAAATGAAACCAACCTTAACCTTCTGGCCAGGTGTTATGTATTTTGTCTCTCATACCATACAGTCTTTCTGATTAGTCTGTATTCAGGAGAATGTTCTTCAGAGGTTTTACCTTTAGCTACCTTAATTTCCTTTTGCATTTCATTTTTTTTAGCTTCCTCAATGAGGAGAAGGGTGAGATCTAGAGAGTATTTATTCAGTATTGCTGCCCATTTATTCTAGTCCAAATGATCAGCCCCAAATTAATACATTTCTTAGTTCTCAGACCATGCAGGATCTTTTATTTATATGGCCGAACAATAGCAGAGGGTAATAAACAGTGTAAATAGATCCTTGCCTCAATTCTGTCCTTCCATTTTATAACCAACACGTCACTATTAGCTGTGTGTTATCTTTAGAAAGTGTTCCCTGTGTTTTGATGGTTGATGTTTGAGTAACAGCTGTTGAAGAAGTTGTGTAATATGGTACAGTTTATGCTGATAGACTGCAGCATTTGTACATTTTGTCAGAGTGCAGCACGTTCTGCTTAACTGCATGTCTTTGAGTCAACATCACATGTCTATAAAGATCGAATCTCACTCTCTCCTGAGAAGGTACAATCCATAGAGGCCAAAGTCGACTTGGAAATGTCTTGGAAACTTTCCTTGAATAGAACGGAATGAGAGGGGTGGGCAGGAAAAAGCTCTGATGTCATATATGAACACAAGGTCTTCACTGGTGGAGTTGTCTTTTAAACTGTGCACAGAAGACAGGGAGGAAGAACGGATTAAATAACTGGAAGACAGCAATTAATGACCAAAAGTGATTAAATAAGGTACTGTGAAATTATTTAACATGAAGTTCAGCCAGTTGTTTGCAAACATTTCTGATATCATTATAGAGTGTGTCGAGAATTTTTCTTTTTTAAATTACAGTTTGAAATGACAAACAGTGGACCAAAATTAAATATGATATAACAAAAAATATTGTGACATTTTGTGGTTGCAGACATTAGCGGAACATCCAAATAGCTAATGTGATGATTTGATTACTGTTTTAACTTGAGGTAAACTGTCTTCATACATCAACTAAAATCAGTTGTACACCAACAGTTTAAATGTTGTTAAGCAAAAATAGCTTGGAGAAGAGAAGTTAGTTCTTGCATGTTTCCAGCATGTCATTGGTTGAATGGCAGAGAACAACATCTTCCATCTTCCTGTCTTCCAAAAATGAAAGAATTATCTGAGAGAACACAAGGTTAAATGTTGTAGCCACACATATTTCACTGTATAGCAAAATACAATAAGAATCACCACAGAGCATGATCAGAATTACAAACTTGTTTTTCCTCCATATTTTTTATAGACATGAGTTTAACCCCAAAACTGTTTATTGTAACGCCCAGAATAAGCATATATGAGGCATGGTTATGTTAATATAGAAAAAACAGTGCTTCTCAGGTTATATACCAAATCATATTATTCCACAGGGATTAATAATCAAAAAAAAAATGATTTACAAACAAATAGGATATTCTTCAAAATTATTTAATTTCAGTTTGGGTATATACAGTGCATTCAGAAAGTATTCAGACACCTTTCACTTTTTTTTAATTGTGTTATGTTGCAGCCCTACTCTCTCTCCTTCGACTTGCTCCCTTTATCAGGGGTCGCGACAGCGGAGTTATCCGCACAGTCGATTTGGCATGTTTTACGCTGGATGCCCTTCCTGCCGCAACCCAGCCCTAAGAGTGCACTAACTTGTGCAACCCCAGTATGTTGCAGCCCTACAATTGTTTAAATTATATATTTTTTTCTCATTAATCTACACTCTTTACCTCATAATGACAAAATGAAACAGAATTTTAGAAATTTCTGTAAATTTATTAAAAAGAGAAAAACTGAAATATCACATTTACATACAGTAAGTATTCAGATGCTTTACTCAGTACTTAGTTGAAGCACCTTTGGCAGCAATTGCAGCCTCGAGTCTATTGGGTATGATGCAACAAGCTTTGCACACCTGGACTGGGGGATTTTCTGCCATTCTTCGTTGCAAATCCTCTCAAGCTTGGTTGGGTTGGATGGTGACCGTCGATGGACAGCCATTGTCAGGTCTCTCCAAAGATATTCGATATAGGGTTCAAGTCAGGGCTCTGGCTGGGCCACTCTAGGACATTCACATAGTTGTCCTGTAGCCACCCCTGTGTTGCCTTGGCTGTGTGCTTAGGGTCATTGTCACGTTGAAAGGTGAACCTTCACATTGGAACTGACATTAAATCAGCTACCTAGCTATTTAAATTATAGATAGAAATAGAGAACTTTACTAGTGTGATCCAAAGGTAGCTGTAATATAGACCTTTTTCATGAGTAAACGATGAGCGCCGCCATTAAGAATTCTAACGTCAGATTGGATGCTCTTCTGTTCCGGTCTCCATAGGAACCCATTCAAATAGCATCTATCTGTTTTTAATGTAGCTAACGTCGGCAGCTTTGTGTCATTTACACACTCATTAAACTTTGAGGAGTAAGGCACTGACAAATGACATAACAAAGTGATGGCGCTATAGAGCCATGTGCGTTTTAAAAACATTTTAATAGGTTTAACATTAGATTAACAGCTCGGAATATACGCTACTTTGACTAGAAACACTAGAGACCGGAAATGCAAAGCATTCTTCAGGTTAAGAGTCAGGCGTGACTTCCGTGTTCAGGAAAAACGTCTATATGATTTAATTTTTCATTTCAAACATTCTTAAAGTCCACTGAAGTGCCTTGAAAGACACAGCATTATTCCATGTGGTGATAAAAATTCAACTAAAACATGAAGGCCCCTTTAAAAAATAGGCAATAGCGTTTCATTTATTTGCTAATTATATATATATATGGGCCAATTCCTATTTTTTTTTATAAAATTTTTTAAGCAAAAGACAAGAAAGAATTAAAAAAAAAAAAAAAATGTGTACATGAACAATGTTTATTTGCTCTATGTTAATTGATAGATTGGCTGATGACTATGCTCCCAATTATTGTGCATTCCTCACAGGTGTGTTTGTCATGTGACCATACCATGTGCTCTCCTATTTAAGCTGCACCTATACCAATAAACAATTGATTGAATGTTCTCACTGCATCCAGGCTCCAGTCATGTTTGTTCTTTCCAGACACATGAAACATATGGCCGGTATCTATTTGAGCTCTGCTTAACAGGTTATGGGCCCAGGCACGTTGATGTTTGTGCAGATACGGCGTGAGTAGCCACTGCAACACAGTTTGTTTGCAGGTTTGGAGTACTACCACCATGAGTGAACGAACAAATTCACGTTGGTCTCGTCTTGTGTTCGATGGAGACGAAAAGAACTATGAACTGTGGGAGACAAAGTTTTTGGGCCATCTGCGGTTACAGAAATTGAAGGACACAATTTTAAATGGGCCTACTGAGGGTGCGGATGCAGCCGCACTGGTTGAGGATGGAGCAAAGAATGCTGAAGAATATGCTGAATTGATCCAATGTTTTGATGACAAAAGTTATTCCCTGGTCATGCGAGAGGCTGCAGATGACGGCCGTGGAGCACTCAAGATTTTGCGGGACTATTATGCTGGCAAGGGTAAGCCCCGCATTGTGAGTCTCTACACAGAACTGACTTCCCTGCAAAAGCTAAGTAGCGAGAGTGTGACTGACTACGTCATACGTGCCGAGACCTCATCACAGCGCTGAGGAATGCTGGAGAGGTCTTGAGTGATGGACTATTAGTTGCAATGGTTTTGAAGGTCCTTCCAGAATCATTTAAGCCTTTTTCCATTTTTGTCACTCAAAGCGATGAGACTCTCTCTTTTGCGGACTTTAAGACAAAACTGCAAAGTTATGAGAACACTGAGGGTATCCGCACAGCTGTGGCTGAAGACAACGTCATGGGTGCCTGGGCACATCCTAGGAAGGCCAGTGCCCCAGCAGGAGCAAGGGTGCGGGGTACTGAGAGCAAGAACATTGAGTGTTTTCGTTGTGGCCAGAAAGGACACAAGGCAAGATGGTGTCAGCGTGGTCAACAGTGGTACAGCCAGGGAAAGAGTACCACATGGCAAGGAGGAAGGAAACAGCAGTAGCAGGACAATGCACATGGGGTGTACGGAGAGGCAGACAACACGTTTGCCTTCAAGCTGGTGACCAGTGATCGTCGGCCAGGGAGTGGTGTCACCAGAAAGGGGTTGATGGTGGACACCGGTGCAACATCGCATATCATCACAGAGCTGGCCAAGTTTAAGAGCTTCGACGACTCATTCCAGGCTCATTCCTGTAGTACAAAGACGGTACACGTTTTCTCATTCATGAACATAACAGACTGTTTTATTTGCCTACTGTGCCAGTGAACAATGACTGTGATGATAGATTTATGAGTTGCCATGATATTCAGACGTGGCATGAGATTTTGGGACACTGCAATTTTGATGATGTTCAGAAATTAGAGAGTGTTGTAGATGGCATGTCAATAAAGGGTGAAGTATCCAAGTCTATGCAATGTGAAGTGTGTGTTAAAGTTCACTCAGAGCAGGAACAGGAAACCTGATGTGAGGGCCAAGTCAGCTTTAGAGTTGGTACATACTGACTTGGCAGGCCCCATTGATCCTGAGTCCAGAGAAGGCTATAGGTATGCTCTGTCCTTTATTGATGACTACTCAAGTGCAGTGTTTGTGTACTTTCTGAAGCACAAAAGTGACACAGTGGAAGCAACAGAGAGGTTCCTAGCTGACACAGCCCCATATGGGAAAGTTACATGTATCAGGTCTGACAATGGTACTGAGTTTACTGGGCAGGGTTATCAAACACTACTCCGTAAGAACAGAATCAGACATGAGACATCAGCACCATACTCACCACACCAGAATGGTACCGCTGAGCGCAACTGGAGAACCCTGTTTGACATGGCTAGATGTATGTTCTTGGGAAGCCAGTTAGCAAAGGAGCTATGGCCGTATGCAGTCCAGACAGCAGCAGTGGTGAGGAATAGATGTTTCAATAACCGCACCAGACAGACACCTTATTTTATGCTGACAGGAAGGAGACCCAATGTGTCCAGGATGCAGACATTTGGTACTGTATGTTATGCCTATAGACAGGACAGGAAGAAGCTAGACTCAATGTCTGACAAAGGTATCTTCGTTGGGTATGACAAGAACAGTCCAGTCTATATGGTTTATTATCCTGATAGTAGAAAGGTGATGAAACACAGACTGGTGAGGTTCATGTCCAATGTTGAGGGACAGGAGACTGTTGACATGTCTGATGATGATGATGTTCGTGTAAAGTATAGCACAACCAGACCTGACCCTGACAAACCTAAGCAGTGTGACATCCTAGAGACTAGACAAGGCCCAAGTCAGATAAGCCTGCAGCTAGCTGAGGTCAAGCCAGAATTACATTCCCCACGGAGATACCCTAGTAGAGAGAGAAGGAGGGGCCAGACTTCTATGGGGTGGAGAGGGATCAAGCTCAGATCAACATTGATTATTGCTACAAGATGGTTTCCAATGTACCTCAAACTTTCAGAGAAGCTGTAACTTCATCCAACTCAAGAGAGTGGGTAGATGCAATGGATGAGGAGATGAAATCACTGAGGGATAACACCACATTTACTCTGACCACCCTACCTGAGGGCAAGAAAGCAGTGGGGGGTAGATGGGTGTATTCTATCAAAAACAATGTTGATGGATCTGACAAGTACAAGGCCCGCTATGTCGCCAAGGGTTATAGTCAGGAGATGGGAATAGATTATGGAGAAACTTTCTCCTATTGTCAACCTTACCAGTGTGAGAGTGTTGATGCAGAAAGCTGCTCAGGAGGATCTGATCCTCCATCAGATGGATGTTAAAACTGCCTACCTACATGCACCGATTGATTGTGAGATTTACATGGAGCAGCCAGAGGGATATGATGTAAAATCTCAGACAAATGAGAAAATTGTGTGTAAACTGGAGAAATCATTGTATGGGCTAAAGCAATCAGGTCGAAACTGGAATAAAATGTTATACGACTATCTGTGTGAAAACATTTGTACAGAATCCAGTTGATCAATGTGTTTACAAGAGAGAAACAGAACATGAGTCCAGAGAAGGCTATAGGTAAGGTGGGGGCAGCCATGGCCTAATGGTTAGAGAGTCAGACTTGTAACCCAAAGGTTGCGGGTTCAAGTCTCAGGTCCGGCAGGGATTGTCGGTGGGGAAGGTGAATAACCAGCACTCTCTCCACCCTCAATACCACAACTGAGGTGAGTCCCTTGAGCAAGGCACTGTACCCCCAATTACTCCCCGGGTGCCGCAGCAATGGCTGCCCACTGTTCCGGGTGTGTGTTCACTACTGTGTGTGTGCACTTGGATGGGTTAAATGCAGAGCACAAATTCCTAGTATGCAGGGTTCAAATTACAAAGTGGCTTTCGGGGGAGCCCTATTTTCCGATCCTCCCTGACTGACTTTAACGCTTTTGGTGCATGTTCGGGCATTTAAAACAATAGGTTTACAGTAAACCTATTGTTTACTTAGGCCCCGTTTACACGAAGGAAAGACGCAGATATTTCCCTGCGGTTTGGCCTCTAATTTACACGAAAACCCCGTTTTTACCACAGAAAACGATTATTTCTAAAAACTCCGGCCAAAGTAGATAAATTTGAAAACGCCGTTTTCACGTTGTAGTGTGGACTGTGAAAACGGAGGCTTTTGAAAACGATGACGCATATTTATAGTCATGTGACGCATATTGTACCAATAGATATCTATGTTTACACCAGTAATTGTGCCTGTGCTATTCACTGTCA
>NC_133382.1:13887832-13912214 GCF_049309525.1 Garra rufa
CTGACCCCAAACTTTTGAACGGTAGTATATAAAAAAATAAAAATATAAATAAAATAACATATCAAGGAAAAAACATGTAACATGGGCAGCATTAACGCATTTAATTTGTTCACTACTTTTTGCCAGCCCCGTCTCCTTGCTTTTGCAGCCTTTAATTAAACTCTGAAACTCCTGAAATCCCTCAATCAAGAGTTCTTGCTGCAGTTCTTGCTGCAGAAAAATACTGAGCGCGCTTCTTCAACATTTTCACCGACCAATCAAAGAGTTGCTGATCAATGTTTCTACTATCGATACGTACCCCCTTTTAAGCCACCCAGTGATCTCAAATTACTTCATCCAGCTATACTAATCATCAACAACAGGTGCGTTCGGAGAACCGGAATAGCGAGCTCATAGTTAGCACGATGATTTGATCTTGGATGTGTCATTTGATCTTGGATGTAGTAAGCCAGGTACGAAGAACGGACCCCTGCTTAAGGGGCCGTTCACATGTCGCACCTAAAAACACGTGGAAAACGCTAGGCGCGCCGCTTTCTTCCTTATCAACAAAGCGCTCGGGCGCTTGCGCTCCGGAAGCGTCTGCCGTTTCTAAGCAACCATCAGCTGCGCTCTAGCTCCAAGCCTATGCGTCTCCATGCATTGTTTCTTCTATTAGCGTCAAAATAATGGGGGCTTGACAAATCATAAATTTCAAGAAATCCCTGGACCACAATGATGAGCTGCTCCTCCATGTTTCTGCTGAGGTTTCAATGTAACGGAAAAACGTGAGGAAGCTGATTGGTTAGTTCATGTCACATGACCTGCGGTGCGCTTGCTACATTCTGAAAAGTTGAGATGTTTTTAAATCGATTCGGCGCGGACGCGCCTGGAAAAAACGAGCGCGTCGCGACCGCGTCGCTTCCAATATGCGCGCGCAAGCCGCGCGTCTCCATTTGAAATAACGAACTTGCGCGCGCAAAAGACGCTTCATGTTCCGTTCGGCCCCTAACACTCTATTACAGGATGAAGTGTAACAGACAAATATGTAGCAATTTAAAATTAGAGGCCACCCCACTGCATTTTACTCACAATCCAAACACAGCTACATACAGTTTTTGATTCAAATTAGATTGTGTAATTTTTTTAATTTGAAGCAAAAACAAAACGGTCTGACTTCAGCTTAAAGGAGAACTCCGGTGTGATATTGACCTAAAGTGTATTGAATCATGATACCGAGTGTGAACGTACCTTGCATATTTCATCTCGGTTTGTGTCCAGCTGTCCGAAATCTGGGGTCAGTTAGCCGATGCTCACAACAGGTTGTCAATAAAAGTCAATCGGGCATCGAAGGAGCCATGTAAATAAATCACTGTTTTACGCCATTTACGAGGCACAAAGTAGCTCCACACTTCATCGGTAGACTTCCTAGGGCCCTGACATTTAAAACGAGACATTGAGAACTCAGAAAAAGCACCGGTAGTTTATTTACAAGAAGATTTATACAGACATCTTCCACCAGGAACAGAGCAGTCGCCGCCATCTTAAATGTAGTCACGATAAATCGAGTGTGGAGCACCAATGAATTTATCAGGTTATCAACGTATCAGGTTGTAGTTTCCTTCGTGCTCGACACTCGACTTATCGTGACTACATTTAAGATGGCGGCGACTGCTCTGTTCCTGGTGGAAGATGTCTGTATAAATCTTCTTGTAAATAGACTACCGGTGCTTTTTCTGAGTTCTCAATGTCTCGTTTTAAATGTCAGGGCCCTAGGAAGTCTACCGATGAAGTGTGGAGCTACTTTGTGCCTCGTAAATGGCGTAAAACAGTGATTTATTTACATGGCTCCTTCGATGCCCGATTGACTTTCATTGACAAGCTGTTGTGAGCATCGGCTAACTGACCCCAGATTTCGGACAGCTGGACACAAACCGAGATGAAATATGCAAGGTACGTTCACACTCGGTATCATGATTCAATACACTTTAGGTCAATATCACACCGGAGTTCTCCTTTAAATTATGCTGCATTAAACAAAAACAGCAGATAATTTAGAATGCAGATTCACTCCCTGACAACAGGTGGCGCTTATGGAACAAAGGCAATATAGCGTTTCCTTGGTTACTGGTGGTTACCATTACAAGCAGTGCTGTGCTTGTATTTCTATGGATGTGCTTATAAACACCATTTTAATAGGCATTATATGGAGGTGAATATGCCATTTAAACTTTTTTGATGACTAGGTAATGGCAGACTTTGAGATATGACTATTGCATAAACTATATTTATTTCGATATATTGTGCAGCCATAAATAAAATAATATTACTTAAAAAAGTCGTTTGGGCGGCGCCACTAGCATTGCCTATATTCCTAGGGCCTTAACATGGTTAATGTTCAGACTGTCCTCTATCTGTGTGCCAAATTTCATAACTTTCCCACAAGCGGTTTTATGGGCTGCCATAGAATCAAGAGCGGATGAAAGACGAAAACTAACGGAGACAGATGTCATTGCACACCTCTTGTCAAAGAAAGAAAGAAAGAAAGAAAGAAAGAAGACGAAAAACAATGTGCATGCATGAAATCCTTGATTATTGCCGTCTTATTTGAGTATTTCACGTCTGTTCTGTTATCTCCATTATTGCCGTCTTGTTTGAGTATTACACGTGTGTCCTGTTATCTCCAGGTTTACACCAGAAATTCTTTGAAAAGGAACACACGGAGATACTGCTATGACTGAGAACGGCTGTGAGTACCGTGAGAGGGTCCTGACGATGGACACAATGAACCCGAACGTTAAACGCGTGGAATACGCTGTAAGGGGTCCCATAGTCCAGAGGGCAGTTCAGATCGAAAGAGAACTCAAGACGGTGAGTATCAGTTCATCTATTAATAAAATCATTTAAATACTATAGGCGTTAAAAAACTTTAACACAAGGCAATCACGCGAATTTATTTATTTATAAGTACATGGCATGCTGCACAGCATACAACCTTCTGTTCCTTTTCCAAACAGTAGGCTATGGAAACATTGTACTAAGCTGTTCATAGTAGTGCAGACCTACTGATATTATAGAATCTGCATTGTGACAGGTTTAATTCAACTAGCTAACATCACATAAATAGTGATAATATTTAATTATTATTTGTAAACTAATTTGGATTAGTGTTAACAATATGCATGTTTGAATCAAATGTTTCTGTAACATCATCTAAGAACAAAATGCAGCCTTAAGGAGCTTTGAAAAAAATGTTCATTTGTCTATTGAAAATAAGCATTTGTTTTTAAGAATTGTAGACATTATGGTGGTGCCTCAAAAGTCTGACTGTCTGGGCAAAGGCAGCAAGACTTTGTTGGCTGCCGGCTGTCTGACAGTTTCTCACAGATGACAGTCTCTTATCTACTGCAAGCACTTGTTGTACATGACTCCTCCTGCTTCTCACATATTGTAGTTATTTTTTAGTGATTGTTAAACATCAGAAGCTGAATTTACAGTTTATATCAAACTAATATTATAATGCTATATTTTATGAAAATATGAAGAATATTTAAAATGCCTTTATACACATCATAACTATTTGATAATAATTTTAACAATATCAGAGCATTAAGATCAATGAAGAATTGTACAATCTGGTGAACAGAGTTCTAAAAAATTAATCCAAGCTGTCCTAAACATGAGACATGCTTCTAACTAACTCATTAGCCTACAGTTTAAAATGGCTTGCCTTCCTGATGCTGTGCTGATACATTTGTTCTCATTGGATAGCTTACATCTTGGGGTTGTATCCTTATCTGGAAATGTTAGAAAATTAAAAGAGTATTTCCATGATGTCTAAATGTCTCTGTTAAACTCCAAAGACTTCTTTAACACACGCTAAGTGTGCACCTATGCTTCAAACAGACAGAGCGTAACAGAATGGAGGCACATGAATTCTTATTTTAATCTAAATTATAATTTTTTCAAAAATATTGAGTGTTACAGAGGGTTGCAGCCAGAAGCATTTCTAGCCTTTTATCAGTACTGGTGCATGGATGTCCCATAATTTTTTAAACCATATTTTTAATACTCTTTTGTGATATTGCTATGGATATGTGGTTAAAAATTGTCTTTCCCTGCAGTACAGAGCGATTTACAAGCAACATAATGCTTTATTGCTTGCAAACTGATAGAAGTTTGAAAGTTTTGTATCCTAAACTCAGGAAAAAAACAAACATCCCTTTTTTAGGATATTGTATTTTAAAGGTAATTTTGTAAAATCCAAATAAGCTTTACAGAATTTTGCACATGCACCTGTGAAACAGTCCGTAAGACATTTAAATCTGATGCAGATGAAGCACTGCAGTACATAAAGCAGCTGGTAGCCACACAAGATACTCACTGCGAAATATTCTGTTATGGTCTGAGAAACAGCTACAAATGATTCATTGCTTGAATGAACTTTCTGAATTAATTAAACTGAATTGCAAACAATTTCAGACCTTTTAGCAAACCCATTTGGGCGTTTAGATCAAAACAGTGATTCATTTCATCTGTCATTGCTAATCGCTAAAGCAGGAATGATTTAAAGCATGGATGTCTGAACTCGATGGACTGAACAAGTAATGACCTAGAGGGGATTTCAATGTCGAATAAAGTGGATCCCCAAAACACAAACACCTATTATGTAATCACCACAGAACAGTGTAAGTTCAAAGGTGTTTACCAGCCGGAGCAAACTTTTCCAGGAAATCCTACTGTAGACGAATATTTCACTCGACCTAAACACAGCTGAACACATGTGAGAGAATTTTGTGGAGACAAGTTGAGCAACCCCCAATGAAATATCAGGGCACTAAAAGAGGTTGACCTTGCAGGAGATGTGAAAATTTGCTGTCAGAGCAGTATATAGTACATAAAGTTATGAAAGACATACTATGTACAACAATATTATGCATTGGTTGAATTTAATCAAGGTTGTACTCATTTTTTCAAGCCTTTTTTTAAGCAAATTTGTGACCCTGCACCAGAAAACCAGTTTTAAGTGTCACGGGTATGTTTGTAGCAAAAGCCAAAAATACATTGTATATGTCAAAAATTGTGCCAAAAATCATTAGGATATTAAGTAAAGATCATGTTCTATGAAGATATTTT
The DNA here is from genome assembly GCF_049309525.1 of Garra rufa. Classification (NCBI taxonomy): domain Eukaryota; kingdom Metazoa; phylum Chordata; class Actinopteri; order Cypriniformes; family Cyprinidae; genus Garra; species Garra rufa. The sequence continues at coordinate 13,892,945 of NC_133382.1, forward strand.
GTAAATTTCCTACCATAAATATATCAAAACAATTTTTTTTATTAGTAATATGCATTGCTAAGAACTTCATTTAGACAACTTTAAAGGCGATTTTCTCAATATTTTGTTTTTTTGCACCCTCAGATTTTCAAAAACTTGTATCTCTGCCATATATTGTCCTTTCCCAACAAACCCAATGGAAAGCTTATTTATTCAACTTTCAGATGTATAAATCTTAATTTTGACAAATTTACCCTTATGACTGGTTTTGAGTTCCAGGGTCAGATTTGGATGAAAATTCTCTAATTATTTAAGAAGCCTAGTTATAAATCTTCTGTCCTCTTTTTGTTTGTTTGTTTGTTTAATTCTATTTGTTTCCCTACCTTTCCCACTTTCTCATTAACTGCTCCATCATTGTAGGGAATTAAAAAGCCATTCACAGAGGTCATTAAAGCCAACATCGGTGACTGCCATGCTATGGGCCAGAAACCCATCACTTTCTTCAGACAGGTGTGTTTATGAGATATTGTGTATGTCATGCTGCATTCTGAGCAGTAGTTTTTGTATATACTGTACGTATGCTCCATTTATTTGTCAGGTCTTGGCATTGTGCTCTTATCCAGATCTTCTTGAAGACAGCAAATTTCCAGAAGATACCAAAAGTAGAGCTCGCCGCATTCTCCAAGCGTGTGGTGGAGAAAGTCTAGGTACTGGAAAACTTTTCAAAATTAATAACGACTTGTTGCCGAAATGTACTCGATCTCTTGTCCAGCCTTTGATTTTTCTTTTTGATTATTGTCACATGAACAGTGCAGATTATTGGTTCATGTTTTTCCTTTCATTTTCCTCGCCACCATATGATCACATAGCATGAAGCATAGCATGTGTGAAGGGTCTATAGAGTGCTTTAGTAAAGTTAGTTGGTGATGGTCTAAAATAATATCTGACATAGCATCATATCTGACACCAGTTGGATAAATGGAGTGATTTTTAAGCGAACATCCACACCTTAGAAAAACATTGAAAGCTGGAAATAGAAACTCTATAGTCCTAAATTTACATTAATTAGTCATTAGTTGTCATTAGTCAATGCTAATGCTAATGGGTGCCATTTGCTTCCAAAACTCTTCCAAAACTCTTGCAAAAAAAAAAAAAAAAAAAAAACCAGTCATAAGGTAAAATTTTACAAAACTGAGATGTATACATCATATGAAAGCTCAATAAATAAGCTTTCTATTGATGTATGGTTTGTTAGGATAGGACACTATTTAACCGAGAGACATCTATTTGAAAATCAGGAATCTGAGGGTGCAAAAATATCAAAATACTGAGAAAATCACCTTTAAAGTCGTCCAAATTAGGTTCTTAACAATGCATATTACAAAAATTACATTTTGATATATTTACAGTAGGAATTTTACAAAAAATCTTCAAGGAACATGATCTTTACTTAATTTCCTAATGATTTTTGGCATAAAAGAAAAATCAAACATTTTGACCCATGTAATGTATTTTTGGCTATTGCTACAAACATACCCCAGCGACTTAAGACTGGTTTTGTGGTCCAGGGTCACATATATATATATATATATATATATATATATATAAATTCTATCTGTTTTTTAGATGGAATCTAGTAATACATATATTTAACTACTCAAAATGTCTATTGGTCCATCTCAGGTAACTTTATTAAATTTTTTACAGAATTTTAAAGTGGAAGACGAATGGATTTTTCTCAGTCCTGTTACTAAAACTCTTATGTCGTTTAAAAAGCATGTTTAAAAATATGTCAACAAACTCCTTTATTTTCCCCTCAGGCAAGTGTTTATTTTAAAGAAATCATTGGTTTCATAGTCAAAAAAATATATTTATCATTAACAAAAAATGACTATTTATCTACACAAGGTGCTTTTTTCTAAAGTACACAAACTAATTTTTTCATTTAAACGTGACTCAAACCTCAAGTTTATCATTTTTTTTTGTGATGCACTTTATTAAAGTAACAGTAACAGGACTGAGATTTTATGATAAAATGAGCAAATACATAAAATATAGCCACATAAAGTACATCCTAATATTATGATGATACTCAGCAAATTACAGTGTTTCATCAAAGATTTGTATTTTTTAAAATAAACAAGTAACATCTAACAAATTATTTAGGTAACAGGATGGAATATTTATAATGACACTCCCTGCCACCATTACAATAGTATCAAATATACAGAAAAGAAAATGAGACCACATGCTTTCGGCCATTTCATTGCCTTTTGAAGATCCAGACGTTACAATATTATGTTGAAAATGTGTCTTGTGGAATTTTCCCAGTTTTTTAGAGGGGGAATGTGTTAGGGTAACAGGACTGAGTGAAAACCTGGGGACACAACTAAAATGTGTATTATATCTAAACTATTATTATTATTTTAAAATAAATGTATTTAAATCACAGTTGGGATATGGAGGTACACAAAAATACAAAATAAAAATGATTTCTGAAGGATTTTAAACATTATATTTCATGTTAAAATGTAACGTTAGACACTGGGGACATGCATAAATGCAACATTTTCAGTGTTTTAGGTCGTTTTTAATGATCATTTTAATTAAATATTTAAAATTTGCAGTCAGATTAATGTGCAGGGCACTTTGCTTAATAATAAAATGTACTTTATAGTGAATTTTTATGCATATTTGTACATGTTATGTCCTGGGGACAGAAATGACACCCATTCGGTGGAATGGCCCATATATACTAATCTGGTTTATTAGTTTATTATGTGTACACTCACTGGTGACTTTATTAGGTACACCCGTTCAGCTGTTTGTTAACGCAATTATTCAATCAGAAGAGCTGTCAGCTAAGAACAGGAAACTGCGACTATGATTCGTATGAATAGAGTCTCAAAATTGGACAATAGAAGATTTTTACAAATTTGGAAAAAGGTTGCATGGGCTGATGAGTCTCAATTTCTGCTGCATGTATATATAGACCTTAGTCAGGTTAGACACATAATGAATGTAATGTGGATGAAAATGAGGCTGTGAGGATTCTGAGGAATAGACTCACAATATTTACAATGGCACACAGTATAAAGGTCCTAAATAAAAAAAATTTTGTCTACTGAAAGTATTTTTTTTTTGGACATTATACTTGTTGAACAATCGTTATGTTGTTAAACAACAGTACAGTGACATTGAACACACAGTATTTCTAACCCTCACACCCTCATTTTCTTTCCTGAGATGTGAGCACCAGGGCATCAACACTTAGGAACCTGATGTCTCTGTAGTGGATAAACATGAGATATAGTTTGTTTAGAGCAAATAGTTTTGGCTGAGGGTAACTTTATATTTTTATGTAACTTTAATGCTGTATCAGAGCACTAATTTTGTACTTTTTACTGACTTATTTGCTTGTGTTTATGTCCTTTTATAATGGCTATTATTGTTTATTAAATATTACATTTTATATGATTAAATTAAAAATTATTTAATATGAATAATAATAGTATTTAATAATAGTACTTGGCGTTGAGAAGTGGTCTGTGTTTTAGTTATGTTGATTTTTGACTTCAGACTTACTTTGTTACACCATTACACCATGGTGACAAGAGACATTAAGTAATAACATTTTTATATTTAAAGGCTGAAACAAGGTTGTAAATAAAAAAGGACATTATTTTTACTTTAAAGGGATAGTTCACCCAACTTGTCATTATTAACTCATCATCAAGTTGTTCCAAACCTATATGAGCTTCTTTCTTCTGTTGAACACAAAAAATATATATTTTGTGAAATGTTGGTAACCAAACAGTTGACAGTAGCCATTGACTTCCATAGTACTTTTTTGTTGTTGTTGTCATGAGAAATTCTCTTAACCATTGAAAGGATACTATGACAAAGATATTGCTTCCTTAGAGGACATATATATATATATATATATATATATATATATATATATATATATAGGCTACAACTGTTGTGTGTTTAGCTGTTATTTAGATCAATTTAATATATTTAGATCAATTTTCAAATGAATACATTTTTGGGCTTTCTGGATCTTTCAGGTGCTTACAGTACAAGCCAGGGAATTGAATTGGTTCGGCAGGACGTTGCCCGCTACATTGAACGGCGAGATGGAGGAATCAAATGTGACCCTGACAACATTTACTTATCCACAGGAGCCAGTGATGCGATCGTGGTAAGCAGATACGACAAACAGACCAAAATGTAACATTAAATAAAAAAAAAATGTTCATGAAAATAGATTTATACAAAATACAGTAGGTATGTGCATCATCACTGTAGACACTGTAGAGACTTATCTGCAGTCTTGTGGAGTTTAGGTCCAACCTGCTCCAACACTCCAACCTTTTTTTCAACCTAGTTTTCAATTCTGACAACTTTGATTATGAGGTTCAGATGGGTTGGTTTAATTTGTGGGTTTAGCAAATTTTGACACCCTTGCCAAGGACACTGAAAACTCAGCACTGCCCTGTAACTTAAAATGAATGCTATTTTACTGCACTATTTTATTTTACTTTAAAATTTAAGATTTAATGACCTGTAGATAAAGTAAATAATGAAAATTAACTGTTAGTCTAATCCAAGGGTCACCAAACTTGATCCTGGAGGGCCGGTGTCCTGCAGAGTTTAGCTCCAACTTGCCTCAACACAGCTGCCTGGAAGTTTAAAGTATACCTATTAAGACCTTGATTAGCTGGTCTATAAGAATAAGGCTAGAATAAGGCTAATATGTGTTCGCACTTCTGCTACAAGTAATTTAAAAAGTGAACTTTGCATAGATTCTAGTGTACATGGCTTTTTGAATGGCTTTTTATGTGTGTGCAAAAGCTTATTTTTTTAACATATGTATACTTTTAGAATAAAATTGACAAAGTTTTATTCATGAGCTCCTGGATACTACAGACACTCTTAATGTTTTAATATTTTCAATGTGTTAGAGAACAAAATATCAGAATTACTTTTAAAGATCTGTCTTTGTCTGTGGGTCAGACAATGCTTAAGTTGCTGGTGTCAGGAGAAGGAGCATCTCGTACAGGAGTGATGATATCCATCCCTCAGTATCCACTGTACTCCGCTGCTCTGGCTGAGTTGGGTGCTGTACAAATCAGTTATTATCTGGATGAAGACAACTGCTGGAGTTTGGACATCAATGAGTTACAACGTGCCCTACAGGAAGCAAAGAAGCACTGCACCCCTCGAGCACTGTGCATTATCAATCCTGGCAACCCCACAGGTGTGATGACAAATCTAGTTTTCTGTTTCTGACCTCATTGACAGATATTTGTTGTTGTTTTAATCATGAACTCACTTAATTAAAAAGACTCTTACTTTTACCTTTATAAAACTTACAGAACCCTGTAGTAGTATTTATTAAGGATTTCTCAATTACCCAAAGTTTTATTTGCATAGAATTGTTGTTGCAGTTGTGAAGACTGTACTGTTCAATGAACGAGACGACACCAGAGTTTTTGCGAACATCAGACTGTTTACTGTTACTCTCTACTCTCTTAACCTCCTTGCTCTAGGCAGGACTAAACAATCACACATCACATTCAGACATGCATCAGGATTGACGAACAGTCTCTGTGAACATAACGATGCATTCCTTTTTCGTACAGAGTACACAACAAAGACATGAGACATGAATAGTCATAGGGCTGGAAAACATCAAAATAATCTGCCAACTCTGTTTGCCTTTACCTGACAGGCCAAGTGCAAAGCCGACAGTGCATTGAGGACGTGATCCGATTTGCTGCAGCAGAACACCTTTTCCTCATGGCTGATGAGGTGATTTGTATGATAGGCTTATGCATTTGTTTTTTGTAATTAAATACATACAAAAACACACATTAATAGTATTTTCAACATGCTCTGTTTTATCCAGGTCTATCAGGACAATGTTTATGCGGACGGGTGTAAATTTCATTCCTTTAAGAAGGTGCTCTTTGAAATGGGTCCAGAATACTCTCAGAAAGTAGAACTAACTTCGTTTCACTCAACGTCAAAGTGCTACATGGGAGAGTGAGTATCCAAAACAAGAGAAATGCAAATGATCTTTAGGTAATTTGGGAGAATTATTCCATAGGATATATTAAAGAATTGAATAAATTTTAATAAAGCCTGAGAGGTTTCTGTCCTTCCATCGAAAGCCCATTACACCAAAAGTTTGACAATTCTAAAGTTTCAAGAACTCTAAAAAGACATGATTGCTTTCTATAATTTATATAATGAAAAGATGATTTTAGGCTTTTATTCACATATAAACATTTATCATACATAGAATTAATCAAATATAGTAAACATAACCTCAAACATGCTTTCTTTAAGCTCCATAATCGAAGTTTGATCTCGCATGTCATGCAAGCACATTTAAGCACAGTCATCACATATTGCATTCACCAATTGCAAACACTTTTGCAGTCAATCTAAAGAAAATTAATTAAAAAGAAATTATTTGTTTTGACCAAATAGTATGCTCAATAGTTTATGTTCTGAAATACATGAAGTAATAGTTAAGCTCTAAACCTGTCCATCTTGCTTCTTTAAGGTGTGGATTTCGTGGTGGTTATATGGAGGTGATAAATCTAGACCCTCAGGTGAAAGTTCAACTCACTAAGCTGGTGTCTGTGCGGCTATGTCCTCCAGTGCCTGGACAGGCTCTTCTAGATGTGGTGGTCAATCCACCACAACCAGATGAACCCTCATATGACACATTTATCAAGGTCTATATTGTCCCGTTGAATGTTTTCTTTGTGCACTCTAAAAAATAACTCAGTGGCCGAAAAAAACTAAGTATCACAACAATATATACATATATATTTATTTTTTTACGCATTTATCATTTGAACATACCAAAATAAATGTTTGAATATCCAACAGTTAATTTTGTGTAAAATGTACATGTAATTTTTTTTTAAATCACAAAAAGAAATTAGTATTTGACCAAGAAATAATATTTTTAAAGGGGTCATCGGATGCCCATTTTACACAAGCTGTAATTTTTAAAGGTCTACACATGATAAGTCTATAACAGGGGTGCCCAACCCTGTTCCTGGAGATCTACCATCCTACAGAGTTCAGCTCCAACCCTGATCAAACACACCTGAACCAGCTAATTAATCTTATAGATAGCACTTGATAAAATGACAGCTGTGTTGGAGCAGGGCTGGAACTAAAGTCTGCAGGTAGGTAGATCTCCAGGAACAAGGTTGGGCACCCCTGGTCTCTAACATACTTTGGTTAAAATGTCTTAATGGTATTGTAAAACAACACCCTTTTTACCTAGTCAAAAACAGCTCTGTTCACAGCAACCCGTTTTGGTGCATGACTCTTTAAATGATAATGAGCTACTGCTCACCCCGCCCCTCTCTTCCATTCTGAAGTCACCATTCTTATTCATGCAGTTATAACTGTCAACACCTCTCCTTTTCTTTGAATGGAGTAATGTCAAGCATTGCCGAACTGAATTGTGGGTCTGTTGCGTCGCATCACTGGTGTTGCTCGTGGCAGAAGTTGAAAACTTTCCAAGCGCCAATACAGGCGTCAGCCAATCAGATCGCCTTATGCAAATACTAGTGCAAACGCTAGCCAATCATGTTTGTGTCATGGTCCAAGCTGGATGTGATTGGCTGTCGTCACTTTGATGGTCCGATCCATTCTTCAGGAACAACTTTTTAGCAAAACCTGCTTATACTGACCCTCGTTTACAAAGCAGTCTGGTGAAATTAATAATGTAAATGCATATATGTAGATCGGGGGGCGCATTCTCTTTAAAAACAAGAGTAATCCACTCCTTTTCAGCGGCTCAGATGTCGACATTAGGTGTTGAAACAATGGCGGACTGTTTACAGCCACTCAAAGTGGGCCTATGGTTAAACGTCAGTGTCAGTCAACAATCGTGGGAGGGGCCTTGGCCTGAGTGACTTCACACAGCCAAAAATCTGAGAATGGCTTGATCTGAGAAAGGGGTTATGATTCATAGAGATTAAAAAACTTTTATTCATTATATTTTTAGCATCATACGGTGATCGTGTACACACTGCCAAGACACATTTCAGTTTAAACAACATGTGAAAGTGAATTTTGTATCTGATGACCCCTTTAATATATAGTCATCACTTATTCTATATCAATATTCTTGCATCTTTTTAGTAAGTTGGAAACAATTAACAATTGTGTGCAAAGAAGCATTTATTTTTCCCAGCATGCTTTGATGCTGATTGTATAGGAAAAGTAAATGTTGAAAAGTAAGTAAATGTGTTATTTTGTGTCGAAGATGGTTTCACAGGTCTAAACTTGTTTCAATCCCCAATTTTAAAAAAAGAGCATCCTTTAATTTTTTAGAGTGTACCAGTTTGCAAATTTTTAGCCATCAAGAAAGTAATAAAATCTTTTCTCCATTGTCTTCAGGAACGAACAGACACTTTGACCGCACTGGCAGAGAAAGCCAACATGACGCAAGAAATTTTGAATCAGGTCCCAGGAATAAAATGTAACCCAGTGCAGGGTGCAATGTATACTTTCCCACGTATCCAACTCCCACCAAAAGCCATTCAGGAGGCCAAGGTAGGATCAACATGTGATCAGTTAACCTTACAACTGTTCACTTGTCACTTGCTTCATACATTGCTACACTATTGATAACAGACATTTGCTAAAGGGCTAAATATGCTAATGTTTACCTTTACTCCCTTTTGAAGTGACTTGATTGGGACTCAAGCAGCTTATTCCATTGAGTTACCATAATTTACTGGGACATGTCCAACTCTAGCCCTAACAATTGACTACTTCTAAAATTGAAGGTGAAATCTACTAGTTCTTCAGTGCATTCAAGCTGTAAGAGCTGTCACAAATCCTTTACTAACCTAGAAATGGAAATATTGTGGCCAAGCAGTGGGTGTTTCGAATATATTTTTCAAATATTGTTGTTAATATTCTCTGATTTTAGGCCTATGGTGAATAAAATTAATACATTTATCATGCAGCAGAATATTTGACTTTATTTGCTCCAGAAGATTTTTGTTCTATGCAAGCCTATTTCTGCCACAGAATAAAAATAAAAAAAGGTAATTGCGACTTTTTGTCCCATAATTCTGTCTTTTTTTTCCTCAGAACTGCGTGATACAAACTCGCAATTCTGACGTTTTTCTCAGAATTGTAAAATATATACTCACAATTGTCAGTTATAAAGTCAGAATTGCAAGATATAAACTCGCAATTCTGAGAAATAAAGTCAGTATTGCGTGATATAAACTTGCAATTGCGAGAAAAAAAAGTATGAATTGTGAGATAAAAAGTTGCAATTGTGATTTATAAAGTCAGAATTGCGACTTTACATCTTGCAATTCTGAGAAATAAAGTCGCAATTTTTTTTCCTCAGAAATGGACTTTATAACTCGCAATTGCGAGTTTATATCTCACAATTCTGAGAAAAAAGGCGAAGTTACGAGATACTGGCAATTGTTTATATTCTGCAATTTTGACTTTACAACTCACAATTGTGAGTTTATATCTCAAGTTTCAGAATTGCAAGTTATGACGCATTTCTGATAAAAAATAAAAAATGTATTATTCAGTAGTAGAAACAGGCTTCCATATTGTTCAATACATAATAGTGAAAATTTAAGAATAATGATGAATAGTTTGAGAATATAACCTGCCCTTGAACCACAAAGACTGGCTTAGAATGACAAAGTATGGATTGCAGGATTGCTTTTAGTAGGTATTACCACTGCACTTAATATACACTTTATCACCTGAGGATTTGATATTAAATTTGTAATTAGTTTACGAGCACGTCCCTAGAAAAAAGTGTGATGTCTTCAGCAAATAACTTAATTAAGAACAATATGAACACATTTACATAGCTGTACAGTATTATTGTTCACTTGGTTGAATTAAACGGCATCATAAACTCTAACCGAATTCCCTTAACCACTTAAATTTTAGGATAAGGGACAAGCTCCTGATATGTTCTACTGTATGAAGCTTTTGGAAGAAAAAGGCATTTGTTTGGTTCCTGGCAGTGGCTTTGGGCAGCGAGATGGCACCTACCATTTCAGGTTACTCTCCCTTTATACTAACAAGAATGATGAGATTAGCCATGGATATGTTTGTGACAAAGGTTTGATTGTCCTAGTCCAGAAGGAGGTGATGGGAAATTAATGAGCGAATTAACATCTGAAATAAAAGGCAATACAAAAAGCAAAACAAAAAAAAGTTTGTTAAATGCTGTCAAAATTGTAAGCACTTATCTACATTTAAATACTGGATTGCTTATGGCGTCATAAAAGTGAAGTCACCACACCTCCATAGTGGTATTCCCTAGTATTACCATACGACTTCCTATTCATTCAGTAGAATGTATGATTTTAATGAGAAAACGTCACCTAACCAGTCAGCGTCAACGCAAATGTCCTATGCTTATGTCGGGAATTTCCCCTGCATACTACAAATGTATGTATCGTATTCATTACAGTAGCAATTACTTAGCAATATTGACACTTTAGAAAACACACTGAACTTTAACATTCTTTCAATCCTTCTGTTAACTGTATACCTGTTTTGTGCATTCTTCTCCTACAGAATGACCATCCTTCCTCCAAAAGAGAAGCTGAAGATAGTGTTGGCAAAGATTAAGGAGTTTCACCAGCTTTTTGTGGAGCAGTACTCTTAACCCTGGCCATCCCATTAACTGAGAGATCGACTAAATCTGAAATTTCACACAAAGCTACAGCTCTTTTGAGATGCGCTCTGGATATATGCCTGCAATGCAAATTAAATCTTGTCTCGCAGCTTGCAAAGTGCCAGCTGAAAACACACAACCCTACTGTGAGTGTAGTCGCAGGATTCTATTAAAGACAATGTCATAGTTAATTTATATTAATGATATCATTTTTAAATGTTTTTATTTGTTCACTGTATGATTCATTCTTTTACTAACATTGTGCAGCTGATTAATTTATATGAGTAAAGATACTGAAAGAAATATTTTGAATGACATTATACATTTCAAAAATATTTTTAACGCATCGAAAGGAAAAGGTATGCATGGTTCATCTCAGGTTAAATCGGTCACACAAAGTGGGAGTATGGTGGTGCATTAGTACAATGTTTAAATTGGGCCGGTACTCAATACGCATTGCCAGTAGTTCTACCAGGAAGGATAATTACATACTCTCTGCTGTCCAAGCTCTAGAATGGGAATGAACTTTGAAACGAAGCATAAAATACCTAAATTTAACAAGACAACAGTGATGTAAAAGGAGCTGGCAGGTTTATGCAATCTTTTTTAGTAATATACGCAAATAAGCATCTCAAATAACAAAAATAAGCAAATGATTCAACAATATTTAAAGAATATAACCCTCTATTAAGTCAAATGCATTAAATGATTTACAACATTCATGATGGCAGTTAAGTCAGCTTTACTTTTACATTAGTGCTTTTAATATCACCAACCGCAACCAGCCACAATATTTGAAAAAGAAATGTTCAGAAATTTAAAATTTCAGTTTAAGTAAAGCAAAAGACAAACAACAGTCCTTTTTTTGTGTGACGCATCAAACGTGCTCAAACTTGCATAGTACAGTGTATTAAATGCATAGTTACTTGCAGTATTTATCAAGAGAAGTTCACTTCCAGAACAAAAATTTACAGAATTTACTCACCCCCTTGTCATCCAAGATGTTCATGTCTTTCTTGCTTCAGTTGTAAGAGGATTTCTCTCCATATAGGAGGACTTCTATGGGGCATGCGAGTTTGAACTTCAAAATGCAGTTGAAATACAGCTTCAAAAAACACCAAATAATCCCAGCTGAGGAAGAAGGGTCTTTTCTAGTGAAATGATTCTCTACCTCTGCATGTACTGTGTACTTCGGTTCAAGAAAATAACCAATCGTTTCGCTGGATAAGACCCTTCTTACTCTGCTGGTATCATTTAGAGACCACTGAAGCTGCATTTAAACTGCATTTTGGAAGTTCAAACTCACATGCACCATAGAAGTCCACTATATGGAGGGAAATCCTGAAATGTTCTCCTCAAAAAACAATTTCTTTACGACTAAAGAAAGACATGAACATTTTGGATGACAAGGGGGTGAGTAAATTTGTAAATTTCTGTTCTAGAAGAGAACTTTAATTTGAAATGGAATTTCTGTGACTTCTTTGATAAAGGACACAGCATGTTCAGTCATAAGTACTTTATTTAATTGCTGCATAAAAATCATACATGTGAGTATTTGAGTGATGAAAGGGTTTAAATGTTTGTGATATTAATGCGCCTTCTCGCTTTCCACGTGGTGTGCACACCGACCACTGGTAGCCATAAACATTGCGTCTTCCTCTTGTGTGATCTCTGAAGAGATAAAGAGGAATAATTAAAATAAATTTCAATTTCATTTAATGAAATTGTATTTGCGTTCACTACACAGAGTTAAGGTATAATAGAATTTGCTGAGAATAAACGTATTTTTGCTGGAAGGTGCAAAGATCAGGCATCGCAATTATCATAGTATGAAGCATTCTTTTGAGACACAACATATCTTACCTAGCGAGTACTCTTTTCTTTCTTTTTTCTGGATTCTTCTTTCAGTTGTAGACACCTGCATACTTGCTTTCCATGCGTTGTCTACCAGAAGAAGATATATGTAACAGAGTACATTCACTAATTTAGAGAATTTGGACAACAGTATCTTAGAAGTCCTACCTTTTTGCGGTCTCTGTATTAATCTCTGTTTTGGATTGTTAGTCCCATCTTCCTCACTTCTTTCCCACATTCTCAATCCAAGGTCACCACTTTTATCTTGAGCAGGGCTGGGATTAGGGCATTGGCAATCTTCACACAGTCCAGTCTGTTTACTCGGTTTAGCCTGATAATTAGCACAGCATTTTGCCAAATGACTTCCCAAAGTCATCTTTGGAGTTCCATGGATGCCCCCAGTAGCCCTTTTCATGTAAAAGGTCTTCACTTCAGTAGTCTCTTCTCTTTTGCAGCCAAAACCATCTGAAAAAGAAAGCTTTCTTTGATAGTTTCCTTGTGCATCATGTCTACAAGATGGGCTGAAGGGAAGTTCGTTCTCCAGTGTGGAACGAGAAACCCAACAACACTTGGCAGATCCAGCTAGCCTTGAACTGCTTTTTGCTTTGCACTTGCAAGTATGAAATGAACAATGCTTCTCATCGGAGACTGCAATTGCTGGTCTATGGTTTTTGGTGTTTTTCCCATTGCTGAGAGGAGATGATTGAAGACTAATGGCATGGGACATCTTTGACAGCTTATTCTCTGGAAGGTGAGGCTGTTGCCGTACAACAGGAAACTTGCTGCAGTAGTATACATTACCAAAGTCAGCCAGCCAGCTTGTTGAGGGACGGTATGGTGAGTGGGACTCAAGGGAGTCAAATGAGCAATGTTTAGTTGATGCACAAGTTTGTAGAGTCTTCCCTGTTAAAACACCAGTGGAAGACTGGTTGATTCTGCAATTCTGCGTTGACAGAACACCACTGGATTTAATCTGTGGGGTCAGTGGTTTCTGAGGGGTTAACAACCCATTCTCAACCATCCACTCATTGGAAGGGACATAAGGCATCAAAGATTCTACCGACCAGATAGAGGCCTCTAGCTGATGTCGACGACCGTGACATTTAGCTGATGCTTCAGGTTGTAGAACCTTCCTTTCAGGAACATAATTTGGCTTTGAGATAAGATCACAGTGTTCATTCAGTGGGCTCAACAAAGGTCTCGGAGGGGTTAGAAGACCATCCTCTGTCATCCACTCAGTGGAAGGTACATAGGGTATTAGAGACTCTACAGACCAGATAGAAGCCTCCAGTTGACGTGAACGACCATGATATTTAGCTGATGCACCAGGTCGTAGATTCTTCCCTTCACGAACATAATTTCGCTTTGAGACATCACTGTGTTCACTCAGTGGGCTCAAAGGTTTCTGAGGGGTTAGAAGACCATTTTCTGTCATCCACTCAGTGGAAGGCACATAAGGTATCAGAGACTCTACAGACCAGATGGAAGCCTCCAGCTGACAAGGCTGGTTATGGTTCTGTATGTCAAATGGCAGCCGCAGAATCTTAAAGTCAATATTATTGGAGGAGTTTCCATCTTCTCTGCTCTTTGCCTGAAATGGCATCTCTGAGTTTTTCTTTGCTTTTACACTTTGGGTAACGTCCGATCTGCTTGGTTTAGGATAAGTTTTAAAAGTTCTACAAGATGGAGTTTTCACCACAGATACTTCTGTACAAGCAGGGAGACAGTGCTTCCTGGAGTACCTTAACATTCCAGCTTCAACCCTCTGTTTATCCTTCCTAAATGCTAATGACTGGTAAGAGCACAAGACGACATCCCCTGAAGACTGTACAGAACCCAGGCTGCACTGCAAAAGGTCGGTTTCATTATGACTAGCTAACTCCATGTTGTCGGTGTTCTGACAATTCTTAAGCTCAGAAGTCATTTCTCTGCGTTTAATTTGCATCTGTTCAGCTTGTAGGATTTCACTCTTGGGAACAGCAGACAAATTAGTAGTGTCAGTTGGATTGTAATTTTGAGTTAGCATGGAGGTACCTTCAGGGCAAGCTACTGATTTGTTATCCAAGGAGCTGGGTGATGTTGACACTGGACTGCCAGTACCTCTACCTGATTCTGAACAATTGTGGGATGCTGCACGTTCAGTTGAGTCTAGGTTACGACAAAGGGGTTCAGTTTGCACCTCTGAGCTGACCATCACACGACCAGGGGGCACACTGTTTTGTAAATGGGAGTGACGGGTCTGGTGGGCAATAGTTGGTGCCACATGGGGATTCATACGTCTGTAGTCCAACATGTGCAGTTGAGTTTGAGGAATCATATATCCAGGGACTTCTAAACACTGGGGAAGTAGCAGTGATGGCATCATGCCATAACCTTAAAAAGAAAGAATGGTCATATTACATATGTGGGTTTCCATTCATATGGCTTACTGAAAAACTGGATCTTAGTATCCTAAACATGTGTTCCTCAAATTAGACCTTGAAGGGCCAGTGCCCTTCAGAGTTCAGCTCCAACCCTAATTCAAGGCACTTAAAGCTAATAAAAGGTCTTCAAAGTTACTACAAAATTACAAGTAGGTTAATCTAAACAGGGTTTTAAGCTAAACTCATTGAACATTGCATACATTCCATTCATTTCATCATTCATGTGAAGCTCAGCAAGTCTTCACCTTAGGGAAAGGAAGTTATATCTTATGCTGGACACCTTATAATAGGCCCAAGCAAAAAAAAAACTAAATATCACACTTCAGATTATGAAACGCATGCAGTTCCCTCTATGTTTTCATTGTTTAAGAGGTTAATATGCTTAAGGCAATCTAGACATTATAGAAAAGTGATTATTAAATAAAAAAAAAAGTAACAAAAAAATAAATAAAATAAAATAAATAACTGAGTTTGAAATTTAAAAATTAGAATCAGTAGCAGCCTTGTTAATATTTTGTAAAATGACAAAAATTATACCTAATCCAGGATATCCACTGTAGGGCACATATGGACTTGACATGGACCACTGATATGGGAAGAAAGGCTGGACAGCAGGAACGTAAAAGGGCTGGCTTCGCTGGAGCTGCTCATCTGGGTGTAACACTCTGGAGGGCAGAGGAGCAGGTCGCTGAGGGGCCTGTGGATACATTGGTCCACGGAGTACACCTGCAATACTGCCAGTGGGATCTTGGGTTGCTGTAGCAGCCATACCTTGTGTAGAACAAGTCAAAAGATGGTTTTGGTAATTTGGCCAGAAATGTTTTCAAATTATAATCAGCCAAAAAGAATCTGTTTTTTTTTTTTTTTAACTGAAGCGGATTTCTCATACTTCAGGGATCATTTGAGACAGATTTCTTATATAGTTTCTTCAAAAACAAACATTTATGACAATAACAACGATTGAATGTTTGATGGTAACAACTATGGCTTTCTTGAAAGCAAGTAGAACTTCAAATTCTAATTTAAATCTTTGATAATGCTTACCTTGAAGTTTTCTACACCAAAGGAAAAGTTTTCACAAAACTAAAATAATTCAAATAAAAGTGAACTCACGCTTCTTCTCAAGTTTAAATCAAGCGTGTGTTGCAAACCCTGAGGAAACCACACCCATGTAATTAGACCTATTAATTAGGATAACATGTTAATTAGGATGAAGCATTACCTGATTAGGCAGTCCTGCTGACTTCATTAGAAAGCCTATTGGTTCCAGAAAAGATGTTGGGTGTTAGTTCAATCAGCATGTTCGTACACAACAGTCACAAACACAGAATGATGATAGGCCTCTTTGAGAATAACAAACTATAGTCAGTAGTATAGTCAGTGATATTCATCTGACAGAGGTAACACCTGTCAGAGTTGACAAATGTGATGGTGGTGATGAAAACCTGAATTTGTAGTCATTTTAACTATCAAATACATTGAATCAATTAATTACTGTATTAAAAACACAACAGTAACAACAGTATGTTGTTGTTTATTAAATGTTTTTTCAATATTCACATTTAAGTTTTTGATATATCATTGGAACACAAATAATCTATTTTCTCTCATCTCAGATTTTCTTTCTCTCATCTGCTATGGTAACAAGGTAACTTTTAAAAACAGTTATATGAACAATTAGTTGTTACCTCTATCCATTTACATTCACCAGGATCTTAATATTCACATTTAAACATCGTAACAAATCATCCAAAAATGATCAGAACACATATGATCAATATACAAACAAACTGTATTATGTATAGATGGTGGTGACATCAGACGGTGTTGACAAATTTATCATTTCTTTCACAAAACAAATGTAGTTCATGTAGTAGCCATTTTGTTTTCTCTGTTGATGCTAGATGCCAATAGAACCTGCTTCGGGAGAATAAAATTATCTAAACACTTCAAATAATTTTCTCAAAATTGGAAGAGGGTGTTGACATATCATGGTTGTGACAAAGGAAATATTAACATTAGGATTTAAAATATTCTAAAACTATAAAACTTACCTGAGCCTGTCTGACATTGATGTACTCTGCAGAAGTGGAATGTGGAAAAGGGGTCTGTTAGAGTGACAGCTGCCCCTGTTTTTTATATATATATTTTAGTGGGGCAACCTTATGAAACACACGTGTCCTTGAAAAACAACTTTGCTTTGATATGAGATAGTAACTGTTACTTTTGATAAAAAAAAAGGCTTTTTCATCATTACATTTTTTTAAATCCATTTCATTGTTTATGAACAATTGAACCCTTCTTTGTGGACACTGTTTTTGATGTAGATTTGATATAATAATGATAAAATTAAGTTGAAGGGGATAATTGTGTTAAATACATCATATTATTAATCTCTCATAACATTTACAATTGAAAATATATATATATATTTTTTAACCTAATGTGACTGAGGCCTAAGTAGGCCTACAGTGCCACCCAATGCACAAATATATAAACACAACATCACATAGCCTACTTGGGCAAGCCATTATTTTATCCTTAAAACGTACTAATGTCTATTCTTATGCAAGAAGTGACGATGTTTAACTATCTATTCCAGTAGGTACTTGTACTAATTCATTGGCTAGCACTTGTACTACATTCTTTAGGTATACTACCTTTTAAAAAGATACTAACCTATTCCTTACATACTAGTTTGTATTTATACCGGTACTCATACATTAGATACTAGCCTACAGTACTTTAAGCCGTTGTAACATTACATTTTTTTCTACGAAACTGTATAAAACTAATACAGTTTCTATAAAAATAGGTTCAGAGTGGTTTATTGGTTTTACCTATTCGTACAGTCAATCACACAACAACAGTTCTTTTACATTTTCGTGGCATTGAACACTAACACTTTTATTTGTATAGCTTTTTTAATTTACATTGCTTTTTAGCTTTACATACAATATTGCAGTGATAATGTTCTTGTTTGGCAGTTCAGTTATTATTACTTTATGTATTCGTTTAATTATTTGTATGTGTATATATATATATATGTATATATATATATATATATATATATATATATATATATATATATATATATATATATATATATATATATATATATCAGTGGCGGCTACTGGTCTGTCAAATAGGGGAAGCTCATTTTCGGTCTACATCATAAAATTGTCTATTTATTTAAAAGTAAATTCTGCCCTACGTTCCTTTTCAAGAAAATGGTCTGTGACCCTGTCGTACCAACTAGGCGTCTTTTCCAGTGACTTTTCGTGTGCAGTTTCATTTGAATGAATGATCTAAAAAAAATATTAAACTCTGTAAAAGTGAAACAAGGAATGTGGTGTATAATTGTGTGAAATGTATGATGAAAATCAAGCAATTTCGCCAAGCAAATATAAAGAAATAGGTTTCAGCAGTTTTTATTTCGACTGAACTTGAGAAAACCACGATGGGTCTGAGCGGCCGCAGAGAGCACGAACGAATAGCTTCAGCGATTCCTTATAGGACAAAATCGCTGTCAGTCAAAAGGAGATGCAATCTTTCGACAGACCCTCCAATCATCACGCAGAAGCTCAGCGTCCAGGCCAGCCCACTCCTCATTCACCCCCAGAGACGCTGACGGTGCGTTCACGGTGCGTTCACACTGGCACGTAGCGAGCGGGGCGAAGCGAGCGTTTTCAATTCATTCATGTGGAAGTTGAGCGTAAACGGTCGCGTGGTGCATTTTGGGATTGGAAGCGGCGCGGAGAAAGCGTTGAGAGCAGCTGACAGCGTCAAAAGATTGGGCATTCCTCAACTTTATGCAAATTTAGAGCGCAAAACGCCGGCAACAACCAATCGGTGTGAGAAGTTGGCAAGGAAAGACTATGACGCGTGTTTCCGAAACTGGTGGATTACTGAGCTGAAATCACATATTATTGAAAAAGTCACGCAAAAGTAAATGTACTTTGCATGTTGTTAGTATACGCTACAGTTTAGTTTGCAAACCGCCGTTAAAAGAAGACAATGGAACGTAAATAGGGTGTGAACATTTGTTTTTCAGAGGCGTGCTCTGCCCTAAATTTGACACTCCCCAAAGCAGTGGCGTTGTAGCGTTGCCAGCGGCACTGAGCGCGGATTTGACGCTGTAGTGTGAACGCACCGTGAGCGTCCGTGGGCGGGACATAATCGCAGCGTTTATCCAATGACCGTCTAGTTTCAAAGCACTGAAAAAAAACGTTCAAAGCAGCCCCATTGAAGTCAATGGACGCTGGGCTTCAATGGGGAAATGCACTGTGACGCTACGGGA
>NC_133382.1:13912714-13932152 GCF_049309525.1 Garra rufa
ATCCTGCGGGCCAGGCGGAAGAAGCCTGTTTCCGCCCCCTTCGGTCACACGATTGACGTTGGTTTCTCTTCTACCGGTTTTATTCTCGAGCTGCTAGCATGCAGTTAGCTTTCCTGATCGAAGCAACTTTAAATCGGGCTTCCGTAGCTCACGCGGTGTCTAAAGGCCTGAATAAGTCACTTCACCGTTGCTTACATAGTCTAAATGTTTTTAGTGTATGATCGATCTTCTTTGATACATTAATATCAATCTGTTCGACTGGAAGTATTGTTTGTATAAGGGAAACAAGAGCTAGCTAGCTGCATTAGCATGTCAGATTTGCTCCTACATATATATTTAGCTGCATACTGCTATAGCAGTAATTAATGTGTAATATGCGTTTGAGTTTTCTTTAAATACTGAAATTATGATCAGGGTGTCGGTGTGTTTGATGTAGGCACATAAAGCATCGGGCTTCGATCCGGTTAGGGCAGAGCATTTTTTAGCAGCCCGCTGTCTGCGAAAAAGCTTCGTCTTTGTGTTGTGGATCAGACAGAAACGCACAGCTGCCGGAGTTCCAAGCAGCACATCTGAGGTAAGGTGACCTCTAACAGGCCTGTTTAACAGCGCAGTGTGGTTATGATCCGGATAACAGTGTCCCTGCTCGGCCCCAGATGTGGGCAACTGTTCACTGAAGCTGAAAATGTTTGCTTATCACAGTTAGATGTTGATCTCTCATGATAGTACTCAATATTACAGCATGATAATGCCGGGGCAAAACACATTCTTAACCTAAACAGAAATTAGGATAAGCTATTATAATCGGCAACGGTGTTTTATTTATGAGTAAATAGTTGTTTCTTCGATGTTTTCCATATATAGAGAGAAATATGGGTGTATGGGTTCATGTGGTGACATTACTGATCTGAGCTAATGAGCTTTCACCGGAAAAGGCTCCTGTCCCGCCAATTTACAAACCTTAATAATGAGAAATGTAGTTGATACCGACAGTGCACGACTAATGTTTTGCGCCGTCACTAGGCTGCGTGTTGCATTCTCATGATTCCTTCACTTGCTGAGTTGATTTGCATGGCTGTGATGACCGACAACGTCGTATTATTTACGTGCTGTTTGATGCAGTGGCTGGTTAAGTTATACCTGAGCAGCCCTAACCCAGAAATATGTCGTGGTATTTTAGGGCGACCTATTTTTTTATCTGACAACAAACTATACGACGTTTGAAAAAAGTAAAACGTATACTAATAATAAATTTAAAATGCAAATATATTGTCTACTCAGTCTACCCCATAAAATCTAAAATAATTGTATATTGGCTGTTTATATGCTAGTTAGTTTTAGGCAGTAATGCCTTGTAGCACATGACAGTAATATTACTTCCCCTGTAATGAGTATTTCAGTAAAATATTACAGTTTCTCCATAATATAGCTTATTACAACCTTATTTATGTTGTCTGAGCACCTAGTTGTTTGAAATCCAACAATGCAGTCATTTACAGATTCATTTTCCCGATCCTCATATTGTCACCATTGCAGCATGGAAAATGGAAGAGCTAATTTTCAGCAGGTGGAAATATTGCCCTTATTTTGATTTTGTTGGGAAAAGATGACAAAAAATATTTTCAAGTGTAAATTGTTTTACTTTATTTGTACTGTTTTTACAAGTTCTGGCCTTACATATCGTGTCCATAACACGTCCTTTTGATCCCAATGTACATTTACCCATCTAATATCAAAAGACTATTTAGATAACAAACATTTTCTTACAATCTTATGTTATTCTTTTGAAAAAATGAATCATGTAATTGCACCTGGGCAGCGGGTGCATTATAGCTACAATTAGCATCAATCTACACATGACATCTAAAGAGATTAATATTACATTTTTACTCAAAGCTTCTTTGAGTAAAACAGAAAAAAAGGAAACAGAGAACAAGTGGCAGGGGCCTTAAATTGCATTTACATTCCAAGACTTAATTCACAGATCTGTCCAGAAATTTATAGGAAGCAGCATTTAAAAAATACAAAACACTTAAAACACTTAAAATTGCGAATAGCTTACAAACAGAAAGAAGCAAAGGGCACTCCTTTTATTCGTGAGCATATAATTAGCAGTAAGTGAGCGTGCTGAATGAAGACTCCAGAGTTTTCTGTGGAAGTGTTGAGTGGAGGCTGTCTTTTTATTAAGGTAAGCTTTTCATGTTATCACAATATAACATTATATCATCAGCAAGGATATTGCCTACACATAATATGAGTGACATCTGCAGCGAATCGTCTTTCTCAGAGTCATTCCTGCGATCATGGAAGTGAAAAACACAGGGAGACGGCACTGGAAATCTCTAATGCGCATCCGAAAAGATGACTCAGCCACCTTACTTACTGTCACTAATCAGCAAATAAGAAGTTTATTGAGGGAAAACTTAAATTACTCCTATCATAAAATAAGATTTTGGTCATTTCACCCACTCCTAAAGGACAGGATATTGAATGTGAATGTGAAACTATTTTCCCCATTAGAAGCAATTGAAGGCAATAACATTTTAATTTGGATTTTTCCTTTTAGCTAACTTTTCAAGGTAGCAATCTCTACATTCAAAAAACAAATCAAACTGACAACACTTTTCCTTAAATAGCAAGTGGTGTTGGAATGATTAAGTAAAATTAATTTTAGATTCATGTCCTGTAATCTGTTATCTAGTTAGATTTTTGCTGTGGTGTCGTTTTAGTAGTGGTATCAAGATATTTTACTCTGGTAATGTCATATCAAAGTTATCATAGGTATCACATCTCTGGTATCATTATCATGCACATCTTGTCAGTAATGCCGGTTCTGTGATTAGTCGTAAATCTTGTTCGCTGACAAGCTATGCAATATCGCATTCATTATCGAAGGCGATACATCTCCGATAATGCACACGATATTGCGTTGCTTGTCAGTGAACTACGGCTCTGTGTAGTAAATGCTGCTCCATAAATGAGCAAGTGAATGAGATTCACCACTAATCACAGAACCGGCATTACTGTCTTGATGCGCATGATAATCGCATCCGATAATTAGCACAGCCCTAACTACCACTAAAGCACCTTAAAATGCTTATTAATGTGATTAATGTTATTTACACTAAAGTCAGACTGGGACATATTAAGTGGCACATTCCTTTTTAAAAAAATAGGCCAAAATGTTTACTCACACCTAGGGGTGGGCGATATCTCGATATTTAAAATATATCGAGATATTTTTTAAAACTCGATATGAATTTTGACACATCGTATATATCGATATAATGTTTATAGTTAATTTTCGCCACTTGTTTGCCTTCTCTGTGCTGTGCTCGCCCCGCCTCCTTGCTTTTGTTCCCCCTCCCCTCGCCTGTCGTCTCATTCAACATGGCGGCGCCCGCAACCAGCCCGGAGGCTACAGAACTCGTCGCAAAAAAAAGGACAACTGGCTCCATTATATGGAGCTTCTAGCACCACGAACCGAGATTTTCGCGCGATCGTTAAAACGAAACCAAAAGTAAAACACGCACGCACATTCAAAAGCAATTTTAATACCCTGCGTTTAGAGAGAAACTCCCCAATGCACGCAAATTAGGCTACATAAAATATCTAGGCTGTTATTAGTATTTGGGCTATAATAACTTGTGTAGCTGTGTAGATAGCTCTGTATCATGCTTGAAAAATTCGGTCTCTATTTGCACTTTGAAAATTAAAAGAGTAGTACTTTGATCGTGACAGATTTATGGACCGGTGTTACGAGATTTTTGGTTTCTGAGATATTTGGTTTCTGTGGGCGGAGCATATATGCATATTAATGAGACATGACCAGACATGCGCGCACGATCGTGAAACTGAAAATATCAGCTCTGCTACATCTTAGAATGTTTAACGATTTTTTCATAAACCTAACAGACCTTTGTCTAATCTATGAATTTATGTCTAAAATAAATGTGTTTACCTTGTTAATGCAGTTACAAAAGTTTTATTAGTATGTTGTTGTTTTTTTCCGCGTGAGGTCATCCACGACTAAATGAGAATGACAGGCTTTCACTTCATGTAACTTTATACGCAAACCTCATCTGCATCCAGAATTGATTTCAGTTCGTAGCGGTAGGTAGATTTCTGCATTGCGATGCTTAAACTGAGACTTTATTGTTGTTAAATACATCACTGCCTTTAACATCTTAAACGTCTAGAAATGTATCTTTGGACCAATACGTTTATTTATAAAATAACCAAATGTGATTGTTCAAGTTTGGTTAACTTGTGATCAAACCACAACTTTGTGTAAATAAACTAACTTGGACTAATAAGTCTATTAGCCTAAAGACATCAACATGTCTGTTCTTTTATCACTTGTTTCATTGTTGTGCTGGATGAAAAGCATTTCAATAAAGCAAAATACTATGTAAAGGTGCTGCAGTAGTTTGTCTTGGAAAAGTATGGAAACAGAAAGTAAAATATAGATTTTTGGTACATCTGCTTTAAAAGAGAAAAATAAATCACAGCCTTTTATGAAAGCAATTTAACAACAAGTGTAGTGGTGACAATTTTATTTACAGTAGGATCTTGGACAAAGAAACAATCTTGGACAATATTAAAAAAAAAATAATAATAACAATAATATATATATATATATATATATATATATATATATTAGGGGTGTGCAAAGCAGCCGGTATTTGTATCTGTATTTGTATTTGTTGAGGGGGGAAAAGTATTTGTATTTGTATTTGTATTCGAGTAAAATTCAAAATAGGTTTAAAAATCCTGTTTTTTTGTGCGCTAAACTTTTAATTTACGTTATAGTGTAAGTATTCTTTAATTATATCCATTATAATAATTATGGATATGCAATATTGGTTGATGTTTTTGAATAACAAGGAACGTCATTGAAAAAAATAATAATAACATGACAGCCATTACCTCATCCATGGTTAAACCAACTAATAAAATACCATTGTGAACATTATGAACCCCACCCACCACCTGTCCTTGTTGGAGGATGCTGAACAGACAGAATAAAAATAAAAATAAAAATGTTCTTCTTCTGAAAGAACTTCTTTCTCGTGGCGTCTGCCGTTGCTAAGCAACCATGACCTGATCTCTCAATGACGACTCGGAAGTTTCAGCAAAGCATAAATGGATTTCCAGCATTAAAAATCGCTTGCATTAGCTCTGCTATTAAATTTCTTTAAAAATGGTTATTCATGTACAGATATGATCAGCTGTTCCTCCAACTTGGCTGTTTTTTCAATGGTATAAGGGAAAGGGTGAAGCTGATTTGTTGGTTCTTGTCACATGACCTGCGTGCGCATGTGGCATTCTGAAAAGTTGAGATGTATTTATCCAAAGACTATAGAATATTTATCTCGATGTGGCGCGGACGCGCCTGGAAAAAACGAGCGCGTAGCACCGTGTGAGCGTTGCTTTCATTATGAGCGCGCATACCGCGCGTCTACATTTGAAATAACGACGAACTTTAGCGCGCATTTGAACGGCCCTTAATAGAATAATCTCCCGATCAAACTCTGCTTCCCAAAGTTATAAACCCAGTTAAGGTACAGAAATATATTCATCAAAAATAGTGACGCAGTGAAGTCTTTTTTCACCCAGCCGAGTCTTCTCTGTTGCTGTGTGGAGCAGCCTGAGTCAGTCACCTCTTTTACCCCCACCCCCCGACTCCTGAATGTCACTCACTCATTCATGCGGGCATACACTGACTGCGGTCTCCTGAGGAAACGCAGCTTTTTTGATAGAAAGTTTTTCTTGTTCCCGAATACAAATATTTATTAAGGTATTTGTTCGAAATAAGTATTCGTTAAAAACACGCTATTTGTGCCTTTCCGAATACCGTATTCGGGTTCGGCTCCACCCCTAAAATATATATATATATATATATATATATATATATATATAGGGAAGAACAGAAAAAAGCCTGCAACCACTGCAGCTGTCCCATTGATTCTGATTGAGATTAAGATCATGGATTAATAAACTCTTATATAGCAGTTTCATATACAGCAATGAAATCAGTTAAACATACCTAAGTGTCTACTTTGTCATCTTTATAAGGATATTTATTGCCACAGGCCATGCATAAGTCACTCAGGTCATCTATGGGAGGAGAGGCAAAATATTAGTAAAAAATCTTGTCTCTTGCTTGTTGATTGGTAGGCTCTTACACAAGTACAAGTGTACACATGAGATTGCACTCACCTATTTTTTTAATGTCCAATTAAAACAAATTTTTAATGTGCTCACTGCATCCAAGGTTTTATGAATGCCACAGTGGGCCCCTATTGCACTACTGTGCAATTCCATACAGATTTCTTTGGCTTTCTCTGGCCAAAGTACCTCCTTCCTTCCTCCTTACAGAATGCAAAACTTCATCTAAAAAAGGCAAGTTAGTCAGTATACTATTAAAAAAAATAAAATAATAATAACTGAGATGTAGAATATACATATACTCACTTTGTACAATGAAGTTTTTAGCTTTTCTGTGGAAAACAATTTTAGCATTCCTAGAAATACTCTCAGGTAATGTTCCAGAAAGCTTGAACTCAAAAAGTTTGTTGTATGTAGTTACATCCATCTCTAACCTCACCCTTACAAAACTAGTGGAATAGCAACTTATATAAAATTTTTCATAACAATGCAAACAAGTATAATAAATTAATTGATAAATCTCCTCAGTCCATTGGATACTGAGATGATTTCACTTCTGACATTGGTTTATTAGATAACTGTCCACCCCAGTTTTTGGCTTCTAATGATGAATATTTGCATATTATAGTGGGGTAAGAAAATCTTTATAGAGCTTTATGTGATCATTTTTGACACACTTCACATTCTTATAATTTGATAATGGCAAATTGATTAACAAGTGGGTGTGTAAATCTGTCATCTGATGAAGTTGTTCCTAGTCCTTTTGCTTGCTTTATTGTGCTCCAGACACACTGTGGGAGCATACGGGAATCTTTTGTTTGTATGTTACACAGGACCCTCATTCTAAGTAAAACCCATGAGTATAAAGGCATTACCCACTAAATAAACATTTGGTTGGTTTACTCTTTAATCCAAAAAAAAAAAAAAAATCCTTTGGAACATCACATTTCCAAATTATTACAGATACACAAATAGGTTACAAAAACTTTATTAGGCCACTCATGGGTTTGAGGACATATAGTAGTCATTGCCAGAGGGACCCATTTTAAACCTTCTGTAAGAAGTAACTAAAGATTAACTTCAGTGACTGTTAGCTCATATCATTCAGGTGATCTGGAATTGTTGGTTTCACTTATATTTTATTTTATCTTGTAACATGACAAAAAAAAATCTTTTTAACAATATATAAATTACATGTTTCTGCAGTGTATGACAATCACAACAAGACATGGTGAATGTTGGACAATGTTGAATATAGTCACAATCTGCATAACTTTTGGATCTTCGTACTGTTGACTCTATTAAGCCATGTAAACACCATTAAACTCACTGATCTATAATAGAGAACATTATATGTATTATATATAGTCGTTATATAGATCAGTGGTTAAACTCCATAAAGATATGACGTACATGTTTTTCATCCAGTACAACAGTGAAACACGTTATAAAAAAACAGACATTTTCAATCTTGATTTAGGCTAATAGGCTTAATAGTTCAAGTTAGTTTATTTACACAAGGTGGTTTGATCACAAGTTAACAAGACTTTCATAAAAGGCTGTGATTTATTTTTCTCTTTTAAAGCAGATGTACCAAAAATCTATATTTTTACTTTCTATTTCCATACATTTCCAAGACAAACTACTGCAGCACCTTTACATAGTATTTTGCTTTATTGAAATGCTTTTCATCCAACACAACAATGAAACAAGTGATAAAAGAACAGACATGTTGATGTCTTTAGGCTAATGGACTTATTAGTCCAAGTAAGTTTATTTACACAAAGTTGTGGTTTGATCACAAGTTAACAAGACTTAAACAATCACATTTGGTTATTTTATAAACAAACGTATTGGTCCACAGATACATTTCTAGACGTTTAAGATGTTAAAGGCAGTGATGTATTTAACAACGAATAACAACAATAAAGTCTCAGTTTAAGCATCGCAATGCAGAAATCTACCTACCGCTACGAACTGAAATCAATTCTGGATGCAGATGAGGTTTGCGTATAAAGTTACATGAAGTGAAAGCCTGTCATTCTCATTTAGTCGTGGATGACCTCACGCGAAAAAAAACAACAACATATAAAACTTTTGTAACTGCATTAACAAGGTAAACACATTCATTTTAGACATAAGTTCATAGATTAGACAAAGGTCTGTTAGGTTTATGAAAAAATCGTTAAACATTCTAAGATGTAGCAGAGCTGATATTTTCAGTTTCACGATCGTTCGCGCATGTCTGGTCATGTCTCATTAATATGCATATATGCTCCGCCCACAGAAACCAAATATCTCAGAAACCAAAAATCTCGTAACACCGGCACAGCAATGGAACCATAAATGAGCATGACGATCCATTAACCCTGTTACCCCTGTTGTAAACTGTTACTCCCATTTTTGAACAGAGACGTGAAAATTAAGAATTGAAACTTAAATCTTTATAATTCATGGGCAAAAACATTTTGTAATATGATTTTGATGTACATTGTCCATGTTAATGCATGTTAATGTCTGATTTTAAAATGGCTTTCAAATGATGAATTTTGAAATTTTAAGTTTTCATCTGATATATCATTTCTTATTATTTCTAAAGTGTAATAGGGAAAAAGGCAACAAGGATGTCTGTGAAAAAGATCAGAACTCCTGTTATGAAGTAGATTTTTAAGGTGCACTCTACAATTTGTAACACAAAATGTCAAATATCTATTTAGGAGCCTTAGACCTTTCCAACGTTATATGGTTTGTCATGATTAGATTAGGATTTATTTGTAAAATGGTGAAGTAAACTTGGGCATCCCACAGAGGACGGTGATAGCCATAAAATGTTGACAGGCAAGTGTTTTTAGCTAAGAATCTTTAAATCGCTTTTCTCTGACATAATAACTTTGTATGTTTGTTTTTTTTATGTTTAATGGTGTTTTTTTCATTACATTATTACATTATTTTTCATTAAATTTCTTTAAATTTAAAGCCAAGTTTATTATGTCTTATTTTACTGCTATGTTACTGCTGTTTGATAACCTAATGTTCAGGGGTAAATCTTTAAAATAAAGTTCTCCAGAATCGTGATCTTTATTCTAAGCCAAAAAATCGTGATTCTCATTTTATTCAGAATCGTGCAGCTCTAATATGTATACAGGGATTTTTAAAAGAAAATTTGCAGAAGCACTTTGTTTTGAACTGCCTACCTCTGAGTTTCAGTAAAAAAAGACTTTGAAATTTGGAATATTTGTTTTTGCAGTAGTTTTTGGGGGGTTATTTATAGGGATGCACCGGTTGACCGGCCATAAATCGAAACCGGCCGGTTTTTGCATCTAACGCGTGATCGGCAACCGGCCGGTTTTCGTTTTTATCCCGGCCGGTTTTTTTCCGGAAGTGTGTACGCGGGCCGCGGCATTCGATTCATTCAGAAACATGTCACTTGTGTGGCGGTTTTTCGAAATCTGTGAGCAGGACGTGAAGATTGCAATCTGCAATGTCTGCAAAGGACAGCCGCTTTTCTGTGCTCGCTGAAGTTGCGCAAGCGTACCTGTCCTCGCCCTGCACAAGCGCAGACAGCGTACGTTTGTTCAGCTCAGCTTCTCACGTGACAGATGAAAAAAGAAACTCACTTGTGACAAAGCTGAGATGCTTATTTTTGTAAAAAGCATTACTTTACTTTTGAAAAGCCAAAAATAAAAGTCTGTTCTGTTAAGAATGATTATTATTATTTTACATTAAAATACCTGTTGGCTTGCTGTTTTACTTTACTAAAAGCATGTTTTACTTATTAAACTGTATTTACTTTCATATTTTTTATTTTTTATTTAATTTCAGATGTCAGATGCTATTGATTCAATAGCCAAAGCCAGATTGGCCTGTTAAATACTAAATAAACATGTTGTTTATGTTGTTTACTTGCATAACTTCTTGTTTTTGAAAAAATCGGAAATCGGTATCGGAATCGGCCAGCTTGCTTGTAAAAAATCGGTATCGGAATCGGCCATGAAAAATCATGATCGGTGCATCCCTAGTTATTTATCCTGTAAAGATATCGAGATATATATCGTATGTCGAGATATAGCAAAATATATCGAGATATATTTTTTGCTCCATATCGCCCAGCCCTACTCACACCACAGTCTGGCAAAGCCAGATTGGTACATGGCACCATTGTTGTCCCTTTACTCATTAGCGTGGTTTGTATGCCGAGGCTGTCTAACCCTTTTGCTGTGTTTGATGTTTAATGGGATGGATACATTTTGTGGTCTTCGTCGACTCGAGCATATAATTCGCTTTCTGTTGTCATCTCTCTGTACTGAAGCACGCAGTGTGTGAACTATGATGGTTTATGTGACACATAACTGGCTCAAAACCAGACTTTATTCAGCTTAATGGGAAGGATGTGTAAACTGTCTAAATCACTCCCTATCACCTACTATGCACTCACCAAATGTGTGGCCAAAAGACAGAAAAATCATCTTTTAGAGTGTAGGGGGGTGTGATGCTTAAGATTCCAGAGAGCATCTGACTGGACAAAAATTCTGATGAGAAGCTGGAGTGCAGAACATTGCCATCGAAATCTTTGGTCTGTAATGGTGGTGGAGAGAAACTGTAAATTGTGAATGCTTTTTTTTTTTTGAAATGCTAATTTTGTTTTAACAAACTAGCTCCACTGTTGTGACTGTAACATGTCATATAGCTTATAACACACTCTCACACATTATTTTTATATTTTGGAATGAGTACAATTTACATGTGGCTTTAACAACCAGATGCATTTACACTTGCATCCCAGATCACCTCTTGAAGTGGTTTGAGCAATTGGATTTAAATCTGTTGTCAGAGAGTGAATTTGCATTTTCATTCAGCACGTCTGATTTTATACATAATTTCCCAAAGCTAAGGCTAGAGTTGTCAAAAAGTAGAGAGTTTGGTACTTTCGGCACATTTTTAAACATCGCTGATTGGCCATAGATTGGCATGTGAACACTATGGCCAATCAGCGATGTTTAAAAATCGGCTCAACAGCACTTAAATCTGAGCGGGAAATGGACGCTTTTTTAAAATTTCAGTACCAAACTTTTTGACAGCTCTATTTAAAACTATACACTAATTTACATCAAAAACTGCTCATGCTACATGTAGTATGTTTTTTTGGATTGTGATTAAAGATTTTTAATTTTATGTGTTTGTCCATTCAAGCATGATAAGACATGATAGAGTATTCAATTCGGTGCTTGCATATTGTCTGTAGGGTGGCTAGAAAACCATCTAAAAAACAGCACATGAGTACTTTAGTTTTATTTTGTCTTTTTTGACTTTAGTTATAGGCTTAAAGCTATACTCCACCTAAAAATTTCATTCATTTACTCACCCTCATGCCATGTCATATGTATATGACTGACCCTGTCTTAAAGGTCCAAAATGAACAATCGCTGAAGCAAGTAGAAATTGGCGCTGGCAAGTTTATAAAATAAAATGTTAATTTATGGTTAAACATTTGAAGCAAATAAATGTAGATTATTGGTGCTGTTGTTTTATTGTTGTTCTGTAAATATTATTATCATTATACTTTTTCTTTTACAGTACATCAGAGATTGGTTTAAGTTTTTCATTGTTTTTTTTGCTATCTAATGTGGCCATTTTTTTTTTTTCACAGATACGCTGGACTGCAGGTGTTCTAAAGTAGACGTCTCCCTCTACCTCACGTCACTTCCTCCCTCAATCCCAACGTCCTCCAAGACAGCTGAGCACTGTGGAACCGCTGTAAAAGTTGTGATTCAGCATGGTAGAGGAATAACCTTTATTTCAAAGTATTCAGGGAACAGGCCTTTGCAGAAAGGCACAGATACTCTTTGACATTCAGAAGCTGGTTGAAAACTCATGGGATACGAACATGTCGGAGGTTGGAGAGCGTCGGCAAGTCAACACAGATTATGCCGTTTCTGTGCTGGAACAGCTGAAGTTTTTCTACGAGCAGAAGTTGTTGACTGACATCACTCTGCTGGTGGAGGAGAGCGAGTTCCCCTGCCATAAAATGGTGCTGGCCACCTGCAGCTCTTACTTCAGGTGGGTGGAGCAAGTGTTTGTGAACACATGAACATTCAACTGAATAATCTATAAACCATTTAAAACAAAAAGCAGAATTAGGATATCATTTTATATGTATGAATGTGTGTTACAAAAAATGTGAAATTCTCTAAAATTCTGTCTTTACTGATAATGTCATTTTTAATGACACCATTCCACAATTATGAGTTTTCTATTTACTTAAATTGCTCAGTGCTCTGGTAATTTAAAAAATATGAAAATTAGGACAGGTCAGCGCAATTAATCAAAATTGTAATAAAATCTCGATGTGACTGCATTTTTAAATCGCAGAAAGATGATTTCTCTGCCACTTACCTCAAGGTGCGTGTCCACTTGCGAGCATTTGCAGTTCATTTCCTGTGAGAGTTGAATTTCACGCTCATGCAGAAAAAGTGTTGAGGGCTCAATTTTGCAAATAAGTGGACAGTGCCAGGCAACAGCCGATCTCCATTAGAATCATCTGTCCTAAGTGTTTAAAATATGTTGATTGTGCTTGCATTTCTGCTTTATTAAGTACTTAAATCATATTGTTTACACATTGGACGCATTTAAGTTGTTAAACAGTACTTTTAATACATTTTTGTTTTCTATTGTAATGTAAATAAATGTAATTTTTTTTTTACTTCCAATAGGCTGATTTGGTGCTCAAGAAACGTTTTCTAAATGTATTCTTTTTACTGTCACTTTTGAAGTTTTTAACATTAATAAAAATAAGAATCATTATTAGTAACTGAGCACTAATAGTAATTGAGCTTCAAATCAACATTATTAGAACAATTTCTGAAGGATCATGTGACACTGAGGACTGCAGTACTGATGCTGATAATTCTGCTTTGTATCACAGGAATAAATTGCATATTTTCTATTAAAATAGAAAATAATTAGTTTTGATCAAATTAATGCAGCCTTGATGAGCATTAGATACTTCATTAAAAAACTTAAATCATAATTTTCCTAACTTGACGTACTGTATTTCATTAGGAATTTTCATAAAACAACAACAACAACAAAAAAATTAAACCAGCCTTAAAACACATTCTAGTTCTAGTTTCTGTTATTTGAAAGATTTTTTTAAAGCTCTAATTAGTTTACTTTTGAAATATTTAAAATTCTAATTTATAAACATCACAATGTATGCATTCATGAATGTAAAGTAAGGAAATATTGTCTTAAAAGTTTTTTTTATTTTTATTTTTTATGTTTTTAGGTCCTTATTGCACAGTCCTAATTTACAACTGAAAATCACAATATGAACATGGCAATGCATTCACTAACAATATTGTAACATTGACAGTATTAGTTCAACAGTGAATGTCACTCTATTGCTCTGGCCCCCAGCTGAACTGGAAGTTTTTGAGTTAGACTTATTGTCTGAATAATATTGCCTGAAGTGCTGGTCACCACCCAAGTAGTAAAAAATTCCTGTTCAAATAACAGCTCACCCTGTTGCTCTTTATTTTATTGTACATGTACTTGTTACATGTATATTACATTTACATGATGTAGTAATAACAACAATAAGTTATTCATAATTGCATGCAACTAACCATAACCATATAGTAAGCATATGTAGTTAATAAATATTACTCCGTACTTAAATCTGTAATTACACTGTAACAAGAACACCATAAATACAATTTGACACCAGATAATAATTTTAATCCACATATTTGCTATTGCTATTTTAAATAGACTGGAATCATGAGAGAATTGTGAGAACTTTAAAACCAAGATTTGTTCAAAGGTCTTTGTTTTAACAAGTGTTGTTTTTTTGTGTTTTTGTAGGGCCATGTTTATGAGTGGGCTCAGTGAGAGCAAACAGACACATGTTCATCTTAGAAATGTTGACCCCATCACGCTGCAGACCATCATAACCTATGCTTACACCGGGAACTTAGTCATCAACGACACCACTGTGGAACCTCTGTACGAGACAGCCTGTTTTCTTCAGGTTGGAAAGTTTTACACACACTCTTCCACAGGTTAAAGTTAACGTGTTAAAAGTCATCAAACTCACATACACATGCTTGCTGATGTTTTGTCATTTTACCCTCCACATACATGCGCAAAGCTCTCACACTGACTTGTTTTACCAAGTTTACCACTTGTTTCAATCAAAACATCTATGAGTCACAGAGTACCATCACAGCATGCCATTGTTGCAGACTTTGAGCAGCACACTCTGGCATTTTTAGAGATCTCAGTTTTAAAATGTCCACAAAACAACTGGTCAGCAGCCAATGAATCACTGATGTGATGTATAATGTAATTTTGATGACCTTTTAGACTGATGACACATGGGGCAACTTCTTGTGCGGTGTTGCCGTCAACGACCAACCAGGTGTGACACAGAGTCCACAACCAATCTAAAGTATCCAGATAGAAATTTGTTACTCATTCTCAATGGGAAAGTGCCCAATCAACATTGCTCAGAAAAAGTTGCCCCAAGTAACATCAGCTTTAGAAGTTGGCCAGATAGAAAAATGTATGTATTTACAATATTGTTACTCAGTGTTTATGTCTACTTATTTCTGGCTTCCATTTTCTCCCTTTCAGGTGGAAGATGTTTTACTGCAGTGTCGAGAATACTTGGTCAAAAAAATCACTGCTGAAAACTGCGTCCGTATGCTAAGCATCGGTGACCTGTTTAGTTGCACAGAGTTGAAGCAAAGTGCTAAGCGCATGGTGGAGCACAAATTTCCTGTCGTCTACCGACAGGAGGCTTTCCTGCAGCTTTCGCACGAGCTCTTGCTGGACCTCCTGAGCAGCGATAATCTTAATGTGGAGAAAGAGGAAACAGTACGTGAGGCGGCCATGCTGTGGCTGGAATACAACATGGAAGCACGTTCTCAGTATCTCTCCTCCGTCCTTAGCCAGATTCGAATTGATGCGCTTTCTGAAGTTACCCAACGTGCCTGGTTCCAAGGTCTTCCACCAAACGATAAATCAGTGGTAGTGCAAGGCCTGTACAAGTCTATGCCAAAGTTTTTTAAGCCCAGACTGGGCATGACCAAGGAAGAAATGCTCATTTTTGTAGAGGCTGAACCTCCAGCTGAAAGCCACCCAGTCGTGATAGGTCCACGTCACACAGTGGTCTGTTATAGTCCTCAAGCGGAGAAGGTCTATAAACTGTGTAGCCTGCCTGGAGACTTGCAGAAGGTTGGGACATTGGTCACTCCAGACAATGATGTGTTCATTGCCGGTGGACAGATACCACTGAAGAGCGCTCTAGCTACCCACGGCAGCAAAAGTGGCAAACTGCAGGCAGCCTACTGTTCAGTGGACAGCTTCTACTGGCTGGATGCCCAGCAGAACGCATGGGTGGCCAAAACACCGATGCTATACGCTCGCACTAAACCATCGCTGGTGTATTGTCAGGGTTTCATTTACGCGATTGGCGGCGATAATGTGGGTGGTGAGTTGAATAAGCGCACGGTGGAACGCTACGATTGCGAGCAGGACGAATGGAGCTTGACCAGCCCTCTTCCCTGCGCATGGAGCTGGAGCACAGCGGTAACGGCCCGGGACTGCATCTATGTCATGACACACGACCTCATGTACTGCTACTTCCCTCGAGCTGACACTTGGGTGGAAATGGCAATGCGACAGACTAGTCGCTGCTTTGCTTCAGCAGCTGCGTTAGGAGACCTCATCTTCTATATTGGTGGTCTGCATGTGGTGGGCAACTCCGGATTGCGTCTACCAACAAGCACTATTGATGGCTCCTCCGTTACAGTAGAAATATACGATGTCAACAAAAACGAATGGCGTCTGGCTGCTAACATCCCAGCCAAGCGGTACTCTGACCCCTGCGTGCGTGCCGTGGTGCTACTGAATACTCTATGCATCTTCATACGCGAGACACACCTAAATGAGCGGGCGAAGTATGCTCTCTATCAGTACGACCTGGAGCTCGATTGCTGGTCCTTGCGGCAGCCCGTGTCAGAACGTGTGCTCTGGGACCTCGGCAAAGATTTCCGCTGTGCCGTGGGTAAATTGTACCCATCCTGCCTTGATGAATCTCCCTGGAAGCCACCCACTTACCTCTTCTCTCCTGATGGAGCTGAGGAGTTTGAAGTGGATGAGGACATGGTGTCACTGCCTCATGTATAGTTAATGGCATCGTCTTTGAAACTAACCTGTAATTTATCCACTGTTCTGGAATAATGCTCTTCTGTTTTGAGAGGAAAGATGATTAAGCTGATGGACGGTCTTCCCTTAATGCCTAGCGTGCTCATAGAGATCAAACGTTTAATTGGAATCTAAAATGTTGAATTCAAATTTTGACCCATGTCCGACATGTGCAGTTTTGATAATTCTTATAGCAAGTTTGAGAACATAAATATTTCATTTCTCTCATGAAGTTTGGCATTCTGTTTTAACAATTTGATGGTGTAAACAAATGATGCGATTAAACCTTCTTTGGTTGAAAATGGCAACTGTACACCCTGAGTTTTTAAATTTCTCTTCTTTTGTTCAGTTTTTTAATTTTTAGAAATCAATTGCTCACCTTTTTCCTAAATGTCACCAGGGTAACAATAGGTTCAAACGGTTGGTGAGATATTTTGTACTGAATATCATTTGATGTTTTGGTTCGCCGCTGGTTTGGTGACTTGCTTAACATTGATGTTGTTTTCATTGTTGTGCATCTGTATTATCATAATTCACGTTCTCTGTGGTTGGTCTGTTGACCTGTCTTAGATATGACATCATTTTACCTTTCTAGGTAGGTTTCACACTTACATCCACAAACACACTAGCGATACCTCAGGGTGTGTTCCAGTCTTGTTTCCTACTCCGTTTACCATATCATTTATTTCTCTCTCCCTCTCTCAATCTAGTGTGAGTGTTTCTTTAGGCGCCTTTGTCTCCAAGTTCCTGTGTTTGTCCTCGATAAGACGAATACAGGAAATGCCTGCCACAGTATTCATTTTCCATCATGTTCAGATGTATGTATGTATGTATAGATACTGAAAGTCTGGAACTGAATTAAAACAGGTTAAAAAAATTAAATAAAACAAGCTTTACTCTTGAGTCACCATGAAGCATCTTCAAATTGCACTTAGTGCTTTGCTGCCTTGGATCATAACGTTTGTTATTACGGTTATTTTAATGAAAAAAATAATTTTTGTTGCTGTATTTGTGCAATAGTGTGTACAAAGCAGTTCTTTCCTGCCAAACTCAACCCTCCATTTTGGTTTTCATTATTTCATGCTACTATTTGTAATTACTTGTTATAAAATAACATTGTGCTTCTTGGGTCATTCAGATGAGAATGGTCCAAAAGCATCAGGTTTACATGGATGGCTGACAGCCAACAGTATACAGTATCTCACAAAAGTGAGTACACCCCTCACATTTCAGCAACCATTTTAGTATATCTTCTCAAGGGACAATACTATAGAAATTAAACTTGGATATAGTTTAGAGTAGTCAATGTGGAGCTTGTATAGCAGTATAGATTTACTGTCCTCTCAATATATCTTAACAAACAGCCATGATTGTCAAAATAGCTGGCAACAAAAGTGAGTACACCTTAAGTGATAACAGCAGTATGTTGTTTAACCATGCAAATTCACGTGTCCTATCCATCATGTTTGTTTTTGTCTGCTTGACAGGA
Source organism: Garra rufa (assembly GCF_049309525.1). Taxonomy (NCBI): domain Eukaryota; kingdom Metazoa; phylum Chordata; class Actinopteri; order Cypriniformes; family Cyprinidae; genus Garra; species Garra rufa. The sequence continues at coordinate 13,930,581 of NC_133382.1, forward strand.
TCAAACAAAGTTGTGTATCTTGTATTAGAGCAGTTAAAATTTGGTGCTTTAAGTACAATTATCTCATACTGACCACTGGATGTTCAACATGGCATCTCATGGCAAAGAACTTTTTGAGAATTTGAAAATTAGAATTTTTGCTCTCCACAAATATGGCCAAGGCTATTAGAGGTTCAGTAACACCCTGAAACCGAGTTAGACTACAGTGGTCAGGGTCATACAGAGGTTTTCCAAGATGGGTTCCATTCGGAACAGGCCTTGCAAGGGTCGATCAACGAAGTTGAGTACTCGTTTTGTGTGTCAGGTGCAGAACCTGGCTTCAAAAAACAGGTGCATGAGTGCTGCCAGCATTGCTTTAAAGGTTGCAGAAGTAGAAGGTCAGCTTGTCAGTGCTCAGACATATGCCGCACACTGCAACAAGTCGGTTTGCATAGGCGTCGTCACAGAAGGAAGCCTCGTCTGAAGCTGGCTCACAAGAAAGCCTCCAAACAGTTGACAACCTGTCCAAGAGCATGAATTACAGAAACCATGTCCTGTGGTCTGATGAGACTATAAGATAAACTTGTTTAGCTCAGATGGTGTCCAGCGTGTGTGGCGATGCTCTGGTGAGGTGTACCAAGAAAACTGTGTCTTGTCTACAGTCAAGCATGGTGGTGGTACTGGGGAGCTGGAGTTCATTGAGGGAAACATGGATTCCATTATGTACTGTACGTTCTGAAGCAGAACATGATGCCTTCCCTCCAGAAACTAGTTTTCCTACATGATAACGACCCCAGACACGTCACCAAGATGATAGCTGCCTTGCTGAGGAAGCTGAATGTGATGTGAAGGCCAAGTATGTCTCCAGACCTGAACCCTATCAAGCACCTGTGGGGCATCCTCAAGCATAAGGTGGAGAAGCACCATGTGTCTAACGTCCAGCAGCTCCGTGAGGAGTGGAAGAGGATCCTAGCAACAACCTGTGCAGCTCTGGTCAGTTTCAGATAACAATGGTGCTAACAAAATATTGACACTTTGGACAAGTTCACTTAGGGTGTACTCACTTTTGTTGCCAGCTATTTTGACATGAATGGCTGTATGTTGAATAATTTTCAGGGAACAGAAAATCTAAACTGCTATTCAAGCTGCACATTGACTACTTTAAAATATATCTAAGTTTCATTTCTATAGTATTGTCCCTTGAGAAGATATACGAAAATGGTTGCTGAAATGTGAGGGGTGTACTCACTTTTGTGAGATACTGTATATTCAGTGAATAGCAATTTATGAACAATATATCCTGAACAATTAGGCTATAAACTAAACTATGCATAAGTAGGAGTGAATTTTTGGTCTTCATTCATCATGTGCATTATTTTATTACTGTGGCAGTAACAAACCTCAAGGAGATGTTGTTTACCTTCAAATTTCAGTGAAGTACAACAGTTGTAAATATTCTTGATAGGTCTACAATGCTCATCAAGATCTTCACAAAACGTGCATTACCATGAATGAAATTAGGGAAAAATGTTGCTCTGTCATTTTTTATTTTATTACACAAAAACGTGTTCTTTGTGTGTAGCATTTGTGGTG